>NC_081778.1:29671128-29868628 GCF_963082965.1 Carassius carassius
GGTGGTTCAAGAAACCTCTAGGGGTTTACAGTGAAACTGCTGGAGTTTCATCAGATCAGTCAAATAAGAAAGTCAAATTCAATTCAATTTGAAAAATGTGGGTTTTATTTAAAAGACAGACATGACTTAACTTGAATCAATATGAAGGACTTAGAGTGCCACTTAAAATGTGCAACTAATTATATAATTGCATTGCCAAATAGAATCTATAGTGTTTTCATTTATTTTTTATATATAAATGTATTCACTACATTTGACTGCATTATTAAAAATGAATTAAACCAGTTTCAATTACATCTATTTGCCATTTGAAATGCTTCCAATTAATTCAGTAGCAAATCATGAGCAAACTAGAAATGACGGCTTTGGGATGTTTCCAATAAAGACGATTAAAAAAAAAAAAAAAAAAAAAACCTTTTGACTAACTCGAAGGACTAGGAAAGACATTAAAAATTCACACATTGGAACCAGTAAAACAATAAATGTTGTCTTCAATCATTAAAAAAAAAGAAAAAAAAAAAAAAACATACACACACTAAAATTACCAAAACCATAAAGCAAAAGAGAAATAAGAGCTAATAACTGAAATTTCAAAATATTCATAAATACTATAATCGTAGATAAACTATACTTTAAAAGAAGTTGGGAACGAATTAAATACAACTTAATTGCCAAAAAAAGTGATTAAAATAGCAATTTATCCCTTTATTTTGCATTTAATTAGTAAGAGAAACATGAGTGATTCTTTCAAGCTAGAAATGAAAACTTGAGTAGTTTCTAAGTAAGATCCAAGACTGTCATCTTACATTTTTTTTAATAAAAATATGCATCTTAAAATATGCTAACTGCAATAAAAAAAATAATAATAATAGACACCGAATTATTTTAAATTAATACCACTTAAAAGGTTTCAATGCCATGGCTGCATAACCACCTCAGAGCATGCAAAAATGTTCAATAATTTAACAATCCATTGTCAATTATTTTTCATATACCATTACAAAACTACTCATAATTTAAGAGTTTAGTCAGACGCCCACATCAGTTCAGAAACATTTAGTAAATCTCAGGAGGCACTTCAAGCAACTGACCTGACCTAACATGTCAACACGAGTTGGATTTTATTTGGTCAGGTTGATTACAAATGGGTGAACACACCTGCCCTGACATGTGAACAGCACAGGCCAAATGGAAAGTTTGTTAGATTCAATGTGGAGAGGTGCGGTGGGCTAGATAAACTTATCTAAAGTCCACATTGTAGGTCTAATCTTAGAGTAGTGCACATGGCTGGCAGTGCCTGTGCCCCTGTAGGGTCCCGCTTAATCGATAACCACTGCACACCTGAAGCTTTCAGCCTGTAGCCTCCACATCTCACCCAGCTCCCACGGCGTGACGCCCCTCTGTCATCTCTCACCTCCCTTCACATGAGCTCAATGAATCAGCAGATGTCAGAAGAACCCTGGAAACTTGAATCAAGTTCAGGGTCAATGCTTTCAGCGGTGTGCGCGGATATTCAACCAATAATCAAGTGCACTGCATCAATTCTTCCAAACGCTCACGCTGGTGCTGGGATGAACTCCACTGTAATCAGTCTGCTCTCGGACTGTTTCCACATCAGTCTGCCAGACCACCAGCTGAACACTCATGAACAGGGCCTAAAACTCTAGACTAACATATTCACAGGTTTGAAAGCCTGGAATCAAAATTTGGGACATCTAATAGTTTAACCATCCTGGTGTTAAATTTTTTTTTGTAAAAAAATGGGTAGAACTTTGTGTTATGGGTCAAATAGACTCACATTGGTTTATTAATGCAATTTGCCAAAAATGAAAAACACTAAACCTCTAATATAGATTGTCAGACTAAAAATATAAAAACGTGAAAAATTCCCATCTGGTTTTATTTTGTTTGTGGTCAGTTAGACTAATTTTTGTTCAAAATTAACTGCAGTATTTTTTTTTCGCTTGTCATAACTATTTGTAGTGACCAGCTGCACACTCAGGTGCAAATAACTATGGAGAGTATCTAACATTATTTGTATTGGGTGTAAGCAGTATTTATCAGGTAGTGCTTTCTGACTTTTTTGTTAGGTCTGGTTCTTAAACTCTTGGGGTAAATGGATTTCTCAGACTTCAATGCAGAGAAAAAAAAAAACACACCAACCCAACAACCAGTAACTGTGAAACTGTGAGACTGTGAAACTTGGAAAAAGAAACGGTGAATGCTCCATGGACGATTCAGAAGACAATTCCTCAGTTTCATGTAAACTTTGAGTTTGTTTTTCATATTTTGTTTTTCTGCTTTTTACCCGACTCTGTCTTGATCTTTGGCAAATTGCATGAAATCCAATGAGGGCTTCAATTTGACCCCAACACAAAATTCATAAAATCTATACAGCCTTTACAAAACGCATTTACATGTTGCAATTTTGCATGCAAATTAATGACTTTAAATGATAACTATTTTACAAACTTTCAAGAAGAAATAAGCAGTTTAACCAGTATTTCAAGCAGTTTGAAAGTCAGATGTGAGTCAAACTGACCTAAACACAACAGGAGGTTAAAACACATTTTTGTAATAGTCTAGCAAATAAGTAAATGTCAAAATTCAAATTCATCCTGAATGAAGTTGTCACTGAGTAGGGGTTACCTAGTTTCAAAATGTTTGATTGTACTTCCTGATTAACTTTTACTTTGCACAAATTAAAGAAAAACAATTTATTTGTTTGATAACTTGCACTTATGATAACTTAATAAAAAAAAGGATTAAACAGTTGAGCTTGACAATGTCAGTGACATGTAAACCTTCAGAAAATGCATATTTTCTTACATTTTTATTCATTCAAAAGTGCCTCATCACAAGAAATCTGACAGAGCCAATAATACAATGTCAGACATAATAGAAAATAATATTTGCTAGAAAAGTGAAATGCGGATTTCTTTATTATATTACATTATACTAGAATGCAAGAGGGCTTTTGAATACTTCAATCTGATTGGCTGACAAACGTTCAAAAGGTGTACAATTATTTTCAGGAAAAAAAACTAAAAAGTACTAAATATAATTGCACACAGAAACATGTTGTTAGCAATACTCTGAAAATTTTATCAGTAATTGTAGTGAGGTAATAACAGCGCTGTTCTTGAAACAGAATCTACGATAAGGCTACAAAAGTTTATTTGATCTAATAGACCCTACAAAAAATAAATAAAATTAAACATTCCCAAAAACCCTCAGCCAATTCCTCTGGTCTTCCATTTTTAAAAGGACCACAATAAGAGAAACCCAATATTGTCACCTGTGAAAAACTTATGAATTCTGAATAACCAACAGAGTATCAGGAGCAGACATAAGAAACTTTCCCTCGGCATTCTTTAGACGGGCAATCTGCCTCAATTTAAGCTGCACATCCAAATCCCATCACTCATCATGCACAGACAGAAAAAACACACTGTGTGCTTGATAGGATGGACTGAGTGATGAGCCGCAAGTGTGGTCTATGAGACGGGACTTACCAGGCAGCTCACGTCGAGCCAAACTACATAACCACACAAGACAACATTTTTATTTCATGTAGGGAATGTCAAAAGTACCTGTATTTTGGGATCAAGTCTATACTAAAATTAAAACAATAAAATGGAATGACACTAGTCTTTCTACAATATCTTTACAACGAAGCACAAACAACTGCTTTCAAATAGCTGCATGCATTCAGCAGATGACCGATAACCTAATAAGGAAATACAAAAGCACCATCAAAACAGCAGAGAGTTGAACTTGCATTTTCATCAGTTCATTGGATAAAAAAATAAAAACTTTTGAACACAAAACAATATTGGAGCTATTTATAAATCGTCTTTAAAGTGGATTTTAATTGGTCTGTTGTGTACCGACTAAGGAAGCTCCGACCGATTGGCTTCCAATCGTTATCTGCCAATAATGACTTGGGGAAGTTTAATCGGCAGTCTCTAAAATAATGGAAAATGGAAAGCTGAAATAATATCAACATTAAAGTACAATGAAAAGCAAGCATAAAAAAGGAGGTGCGAAGCAATTTTTTCTCATTCAAAACAAACAGAATGCGAAAAACACCTGAAATACCCCTTAAAATGAAAAACAAATAATATCATGAATTAAATCAAATAAAAGGCATAAGGGAAAGTATGCATAAATAAATAGGACATGACATGCGTTTACGCTTGCATTACTTTGTGCTTTATTGCAACATTCCACTAATCATTGCAATGTTTAATGAATTTTGTCTATTAAATCCCACCATATTTGTGACAGGTTCACTTTAATTGTTAAACGAGTGGGTTCACTAGCATAATTTATTGCAATATCAAAATTAGTACGGAGAACAGAGAAGTTTTACTGGTGGCATCTACATGAATTCCTAATGTTGAGAGTGAACAGCCAGAGACCTGCCTCTTGATCTATTGGCTTTGCAATAACGAAGCGCATCCTTGTGGTAAATATATGAGCAAGATGTACAGTACCTGAGTTCAGGCCTGCTCTTATCACCGCAAGTGTATCTCTGGATCCACATAACAGGCATTGCTGTATTGATTCAAGCCACGGCAGCATTAGGGAGCGATATTTCTTGCGCCGGCTGAAGAGATAAAGCACGTCCTTGGACAGCATCACCGGTTTGGTCTCTAGTGCTGCTACATCTAGACATCTATTGCAGCTTGTTAATGCTCAGCTCAGCCGAACGGTTCAACGCCGCTGACAAGCAGCACCTAACGGCAAGGTCATTCACTCAGTCAAAGTGTCAAGGATGGGGCCTGACCTCTCCAAGACGCCTGACGCCAAGCCGATAAAGGTCCAGGAGATAATTACAACCACCACTGGACCAGGCCAGTGCAGAAAACTAATAAACACTTCCTGTCATGGACAATACAATACTCCAGCTGGAGAGAGAAGACAGCAAGAAGCACAAAGCAAGCTACAAATAACTGCAGAATATCCCAGTATGATACGAATATCACCGCAGGGGTAGAGATGTGCAATTTATTAAAATGATCAAGACTATTGAGTGCATCAATGAACTGTTTAAAAGCTTAAATTAGTCAGTAACCAAGCAGCCTGATCCAAAGATACATGATGCACAAATCATACAAATCATAGTTAGAATCAAAATTATTGGAATGACTTTGAATTCGCTATATGTTGTGCAAATACAACCCAACATGCCATGCAAGGCTGTGCAATATGGCAAAAACTAAGCTTAATCTCCAATTTCAATTTTTAACTAGTCACCTTTGAACTACTACTAGATTTTCACACAACAGCTGAAAACTCATCTCTTTCAAAGCTGCTTGACTTCATCGTAAGAAAATTAATAAATTGTCTCTATTCATTTATTCCTTCTCTTTCTAGCTTGTGCTTTAACTTGATATTACAAGCACTTCCTGTGTCTGTTTGCCTCTTTAAGAAGAATCGCTTTGTGTCCCCCAATTTTAAGTCGCTTTGGATAAAAGCGTCTGCAAAATGACTAAATATAGTACTAATTATTATTTGTTGTTATTATTAAAATATATTTAACAAATACCAGTTTTAAAAAAAAACTGTTTTAGACCGCTTCATTTATAGCAATGGAAGAGTTGGTGTGAATCAAACCGTTGTATTGAAAGTGACAGCTTTATCGATTACAACGGGAGTGTTCCAGTTTTACCGCACTGCTTGCTTTGTGCAATTTCTTCCAATATGAAGAGTTGTTTTCCATGTTTCTAAAAGGATCAGAGTTGACGTTTTAGTCACAGTCTCGATTTAATTATGTATAAAACAGCAATTCATTAATTCAGGAACACCGCTCGAAGCTCGTTTGTGTTTCGACAAAATAGTCAACCCACATAAAGTAGGTATTTTAATGCCAATTCTATTAATCAAATTGAATCGTGATTACACTATTAAAAAAATACAAGTGAAAAGCAATTCCCCTTTCCACAGTTCTCTTGCCCTGAAATCCAAATAATTCCTCTCTCGCCGCTTCCCAGAGCGCCGAGTGCAATCAATGATTAACTGTCCAGAGAATGGAGCTCTGGAGATTGCCGTGCACCTCACCTTCATCGAATTCGACATCATCTTCAGTGTGCTGGGGGAAGGGGAAGCAGTTTGTGATCTCCAGACTGTCCTCAACCACCAGTCCAAGCAGAACACCCTGAACCACCTCACTACCCTGGCCCTCCTCCTGGTAGTGCTTAATGATCTTCAACACCACCTGCAGACACACAAACACACAGCTTGATCAGGAACCTAAGAGGAAACACTTCTTGCAAAACCAAATTTGGGATGGTCGAAGCAAACTGAATATATGATGCAATTTCTCCCCCTTAAGGTGTTTAAAGTGTCTTTGCGTCACCTTTGCAGAAGCAACAGCGGACAGAAATAACATTTATATGAGTTTATTGCATGAAGATTTGTGAGGTGCAACCAGGAACACAACTGCATGGGCAGACACTTGAAAGAACTGGTTAGCATTTAACTAGGCATGCAATAAAAAAGGCAGATTTTCATACTCTACTAGACTTAAAGCACATGAAAGCAACTAACTGGTATACTTTCCCCAGATTAATTAAAGTACAGTAAGACAATTGTTTTGTATTCAGTCTTCTGAAATGTTTATATATGCAAGAGGAATTATCTAATTAAATATGCACTGATTTGCATGCATAAAGCCAGGATCAGAATTTGAGTTGACTTGACATTGGAGTTTAAAGGTTTTTACAGAGGAGATTTTGGATCTCTTTTTGTCACTCCATAAATCACTACCGTCAATATTCAGAGAGAGAACAAAAACACATACACTCATGTTTTTAGGAATAAAACGTGTCAAATGATACATGAATAAACCTTTCTGAAAAAGCTTTCAGATTAAAGATATGAAAAACTATAAAGTCTCGTCTATTTAAATGCTCATAAATAAAGAATTCTGACTCTGTTCATGAGAGAACAGCCTTTGAAAAGATATGTACTGTAACTGAAATCAACATATGCAAATAATTGAACTGCAACACAATACTTAGTGCATGTCGGATGTTTTCGTTCCACAAAAAGGAATATTTGCTTTAAATGGGATCCTCTGCAGTGAATGGGTGCCGTCAGAATGAGAGTCCAAACAGCTGATAAAAACATCACAATAATCCACAGCACTCCAGTTCATCAGTTAATGTCTTGTGAAGTGAAAAGCATCATGTTTGTAAAAAATCCATCATTAAAGCACTTTAACTTCAAATCATCACTTTCTAATCTACATCGGATATGGCCTCAAGGGGAGTACATTTTCAGCAAATTTCTATTCATTTTGAAAGCTCTGAATTTTGCTGACCCCAATCAGACGTGTTTCAACATTAAAAACACATTAGAGAACAAGAATAATCATACGTTTTGCACATTTTTATGCTTAATTAAGATGCAGTAATCAGCAATCCATCTCAGCTGACCACTTGTTATCGGATGAACCGAGACGGATGTTCATTCCAGGTTTATATGTTCACCCATGTGCTTTAGACAGCTCGAAGGAGAATATTAATGTGTGCAAGCTTCAATTTAAAGCTTGGCAGAGAGGGAATACATCGGTCTGTGCTCAAAACAGCCATGAATGTGAAGAGCAGGCATGTTGCTTTAAAATACAAGTTGGAGAGCTAAATGGCAGATTGCTCCTCCATCTTAACGTGGTACTCTGTGACCACTTCTAGCAGAAAAAGATGGAGAAAGACCTGGGGTTAATGGAAGAACAAATACACTCACTCTCTAATTACGCCGTCTGTACAGCAGCCTCTCTGAATACCAATCCACTGGGGGTTTTCTTCCAAGTCCTACAGATGCAAGAACTCATCTTCGATCCCATTGAGAGAGCCAGTTCACGCTGCCCAAGGCCTGATGGGATGTGTTTGTTTTTCTCAGAAAGGACACAGCATTTTATACTGCCAATTTCTGATGGCTAACTAAAGTGCATCTGTAATTTCATACAGAGTAACGAATCAGGAGATGCATTTAGAGCGTACAGATACTGCACAAACGAGGCGGAAGTCACATATTTACTGTTATTTCAGCAGATAAGAGTGGGACAAACCTATTCCAACCTCAAATCACTGCTATAGACAACCTTTGTTTTTTTTATACATACATACAGACACACACACACACACTGAAACATGATTTTATGACAGTAGGTTGCATTAATTTTTCTCAAATGCTTTATTGGCTCACCAAAGTGGACAGAAGACATGCTTCAACATCATCTGACTAATCAAAATTTTGCAGAATCTTTTAAAAACACTTCTGTGCTTCTCGAATGCCAAAACATGTCCTGTATGTATGATTTAACTTGCAATTTTAAAGTTTTAGTGTGTGAATATTAATAGGGTCCTGCAAAAAGAACTTCATAAGCTTGAGAAAGTGTCCAGTCAAGCATCTTATTAAATATTCATGAGCCAAAACCTTTACAACAGTAGGATGTCCATTTTAAAGCTGATCAGGACACACTTAACATCATTCTGTCAGTCAGCAAGTTATGCCTGCTGCGTAAATGTCATGATATAATTGGTATTCAATAGATGGATAGATATATTTTATTTTTAAAGAGATTAAAACCTACTGCAAGAATGCTCTAAATTAATAAAAAAATGACTAATTTATAGTTACAAAAAAAAAAGTTTGAACAGAATACTGAAAAAAGGCAGCAGTTTTTACAAATATGTGAAGCAGTTTTTTGACTGTTTTCAAAACTGATAAGAAAAGTTTCTTGAGCAGCAAATCAGCATATCAGAATGATTTCTGAATGTTCATGTGACACTGACTGCAGGAATTATGCTAAAAATTCAGCTTTGCATCACAGAAATAAGTTACATTTGAACAGAAGTTCAAATAGAAAACGGTTATTTTAAATAAATCAAAATAAATGCAGACTATAAAAACTTCAAAATCTTATTAACCCCAAACTTTGGAATGGTAGTGTGTATATTAAAGTCAACAACCACAAAATAAACCCACACGTAGAGCAGCTTTACTCAATGAACATAAAGCACTGCAACTGACCAATCAGAATAGAGCATTCCAGAGGGTGGCGTAACAAGGTGTAATAGAGTTTAGATCAATCATTTTTGTCATTAAAAGGAATCATAAAGGCAACGACATCATTAAGTTGAATCGTAATCATTAAAAACCTTACGATTCCCCATCGCTCCCCTCCTGTAGCCTGAAGCTGCATGGAACAAATCTGCCATCATTTACCACAACATTCATAAAACAGAGGCAATATTACACACAATTCTCTGGGTGCGAGTAACATGTCAAGCCCAAATGAGCGGACAGCGCTCGCCACATCCCAGCTGTAAAGATATATGAAGCATTTCACGGTGGCGCGTTGAATTAATTATAGATGGACTCCCTGTAAACAAATTCATAACCTTTGGCTTTAAAAACTCCACACAGATGGTGGTCAGACATATGGTGGGAGTCCATGGCACCTCATTTCCACATGAGCCAGGGGCTCTATATGTTGCGTTCCAAAGCTGATTTGTGCCTTTTGAGGGTTTGTAACAGGCTTTAAGGTCAGCAAAAAAAAAAAAAAAAGCTGTAAAGTCAATACTCTCTGAGCTGAGTCCTGCCAATCTGATCTTTTCGAGTCGAGGCGTCGTGCTGGAAGAATTGTGAAAAAGCCCATTCCCCTAAATTATTCAGGAGGGATGTCACACACCTGCTTCCTCAAATGAATGGAGCTGCGCTTGGTTGGCCAATACAGTCAGTAAAACACAAAGCCAGCGGCAAAGACGACGAAGCGCAGTGAAACACTCCATACGGCAGAGAGATGCGAGGGAATACGGATGTCACTAATTGCCTGAGCAGTTGTAACACATAAGAGAACAGGAAACAGCAGCATCCAACTTCCTGTTGTTCCAGTCTTAGGGTTTGAATCATCACTCATTTGATTCAAGGCAATTAATGACTGATTAAACGACTAAACATGCTGTTTTAGAATGCTCCACTCCTCACGGATCTTAATTGTTTAATATATATTAACATATTAATCTACTGTCATTAACAGTTATGTGAGGCACTCACTGGTTAAATCTTATGTGCCCTCCAGAAGTTTGCGCTCTGCAAGTGAATGACGCCTTGTGGTGCCATCCCAAAGAAGTTCAAAATCACTCACAATCCTTTTCCTGAACTGTGCCCAGCTCACATCCAAAAACACACTTATTTGGAGACATTCTCGAACAAATCCTATGCAGCGCTGCCAACGATTTCCTGATGAAGCGGGTTGATGTGCGTGGTCTCCCTCTTCTCTGGTCAACGCGTGCACGTGTGCAAAAAAAAAAACCCCAGCCGTAACTTGTACCAACCCAGGAGGATTTTCAGCACAGATATTCGCAGTCATTCTTCTAAATTATTTTTTCCAACTTTGGCCATGTTTAACATGAGAATCCATTTCTTTAACACTGTGAGCAACTCTGAAGTCATTATCTGGCTCGGCGTTCATCTTCAGTTCTCTCTTCACAGCAGTTCAGTCAGTGTACTGTTTGAGTAAATGAATTACTCCGGGATATAGGTTCGTTTGAACTCAGATGGAGTGTCAGCCACATTAAAAAAGTTAACAGCTCAAGTCATTTGTGGATTAATGCGTATTGGAGACACAAACAGTTTAAAACAATTCAGTTCGATTTGGTGAACTGGTTCAAAAAGATCCGGTTACAGCGAATGATTCATTCGCTAACCGGATATGACAAACTGCTTTGTTTTGAACTCTCTCTCTCTCTCACAACAGACATGTAAGAGAAGACAATGCTGAATAAACTCGTAGTTTTTGTTATTTTTGGACCAAAATGCATTTGATGCTTCAAAATATTCTAACTGACCCTCTTATGTCACATGGACTACTTTGATGATGTTTTTCTTACCTTTCTGGACATGGACATGTTACAATGGAGGGACTGAGAGCTCTCGGACTAAATCTAAAATATCTTAAACCGTGTTCCCAAGATAAATGGAGGGGTTACGGGTTTGGAACGACATGAGGGTGAGTTATTAATGACATAATTTAGATTTTTCAATGAACTAACCCTTTAACATTAACCAATTGCCTGTGCAGCCATTCTGACATCAGCTGAAAAGAAAACCATTTAAGGCAGAGCTACTTTTAACATTTTGACACGTTAAAAGTTCTAGTCCGCTTTATGCAAAAGCATCTCATAACAACCATCAGAGAACAACAGCGATGCCACAATCAGCTCATATCCTCCACTGACTTGCCCTGAACCCCGTCAGTCAAACAAGGCATCAGCGCGGGCCGAAGGAACCTCAGGGGGCTGGCTTTTTACCATGGATTCAAAGCGGTGCTCCACACCCCCTGTTCTCCTCCTCCATCAGCTGGGTGTCAATAAAAGAATACTTAATGAGGGCATGCAGCATGCGTTCCAGCTGCAGCGGTGCTTTGACTCCTGTTCACGGGGCCAGCGCAGACTACACAGCCCCATCAAAGCAGCAAAACACAGCCTCAACACTTCATCTAATGATCACCTGTGAACTCAGGAGAATTGCACGCTTGCCAGTTCTATTTTTGATAGGCGCTTTTGTTTTGCAATGACTAGCATTCTCTCTGCGGCGTATTGCGAGTGTTCTTTCTTGCTTTCAAACTTGCCTCAGCTGAGGGGTGATGCAATAAACGCGCTAACACATTCCCCACGGATCACAATGACGCGCAGACATAGCCTGATGACTGCAGCTTTGGTAGGACGAGGCCTATGATCCATCTTCATAAAACAATGACGAAACTAAATCTCTAACAACCGCACACTAAACCGCCTCATAAAATGAACAGCCTTTGACAACATCATAACCGAACAGTTTAACACCAAGCTAACAAATGAGCTCATACTTCAGATTTGCAATGCTGGGAGGAGAAACCTGGAGAGCTTGAAATAAGGCCTAGCAGTTCACTTTTAAGTAATAGTAATAGTTTAAGTAAAGTAATGTGGAATGTCAAATAACTACTGGAAACAAAAAACTATATTTAAAACAAAATACTGAACTGATTATTGCTGTAACTTTTTACTCTTGTTCTTTTGGACAAAATGTATTAATAAAATAAAAATAGATTTTTTTCACACACAAAGACGGGATAAAATATATAAAACATTCTTAGGGCAAGCATTAAAGGAAAAATTCACCTAAAATTTAAATTGCCATCAGAATTCACTCATTATTTACAGATAATCTACTGTAAATCTCATTTGTGGTTCTCAAACAATCACGTAGCAAGTGAGAACCTATTGAATAGTTGAATAGAATAATTTAACAAGTGCAAATTAGATTTAAAAACCCCAGTTGAGAGGAATGTGATTGAAAAATTGCCATTTTTTATTATATATTTCAGTCTGTTCCTCTCACAAAGCTATTTTATGTCTTAAGACCTGAAAAAAAAAAGCTAAATATTTCAAAAGAGCAACTTTTTGGGAGCTTGAAGGAATTCATCCAGTCTCTTTATTTGCAAAAGAGCAGCTCTGACTCTCTGCTTAATATCGCCTTTTGTGCTTACAAAAGAAAACACTATGGCAAGTATTTAAACAGATGCAAGCGACTGTCCCATCAAGGTCAACCCACATCCAAAATGCACCAACTACAGCGGATAGTGCCAGGATGTGCTTTTCTTGAGACGACTTCGCCCTCTGTTGGCAGTGATGCATAACGCAGGCCACTGCCACATCTGTACTGCATCAACCTCAAACTCAGACAAGCTCTTTAATTAAGCAAGCCCTTCAGTTCTACTGCACACCAGGAGATAAACAACAGACTGTCCGCATGCATTACGCTGATGATAACTGGAGGGTTTAGACCAAATGCCAAACTCTCTACAATCTTCAGCCTTTATCTACCGGGAATCACTGGTCTGTATAAGTGAATGCAGGCTAATGGGGTAGAATGACTTCCAAAAACAATTCCATTAAGCAACTTTTCCACAATGAAAATCATATTCGGATCATATTCATATATTTCAGCCAGACGATCAAAGTGAGCCTTAAAATCAATAAACGATGTACTGTGTTGGTCTCAGACCAGATTCATTTTCAATATTTTAAAAGAATGTTGGTAACAAAACAATAGCAGGTAGCACCTGATTTCCATGGTATGAAATAAAGCAAATATGGAATACTGTGGAAGTCAAAGGTAGAGGTCTTGTATCGGTTTTGCCAATTTATCGGCACTGATAGTTGATTGCTGGAACAATCGTTTATCGGGAAAAAATCCATGCCGATAGTTTTCCGGGTTGCGTCCAGTGTTAATTTTGACACGAAATTTTAATTTAGTTTTAGTCTTAGTCTTTTGACTATAATTCTTTTTAGTTTTAGTCAAGTTTTAGTCATCTGATTTGTTTTAATTTTAGTCTTATTTTAGTCGACTAAAATTACTTGGTATTTTAGGACTAAAATCAATGACCAATTTACTAGACAATTTTTTACCGCTGGTATTCAAAAGCTTTTATGCAGCAACAAACGCTGTCATGATGTAAATGTAAACAATAACTAGCTGCCAATTGACCATCAATAAAAGAAAAATAAAGTTAGGTCCAGGACCTTAAAGCTTACAGCTGAGCTGAACAATAAGTGCAAACATTTTTAATTTAAAGTAAAGGTTTAATAAGTTGGCAGCTAGGTGGATAAAAAAGATTTTATAAGGTATTCATTTATCTAGCAATATTGTATGTTTTAAATACTACAATATTGCTAGATTAGTATGTATAATGATAGGATGTGAACATTCACGTTTTACATGACTAAGCTAGAAATATTTGTGATATTGTCAACAAGTAGAACATTATAAAATATACTAAACATTAGTATTAATCAAATGTATGTAGCATAATATTACGTATTAGTATGGTGCTCTCATCTAACTTGAAGGGGCTATTTTACAGTACTTTTCAGTTCGTAATATTTAATGCTGCAACATCTACGCACTGCAGTCTTCCAATTTTGCTTAGCTCAATAAACAATAGAACATCGTTGTGAATTTACCTTTGAGAAAATGTCCGGGTGGCTAGTCTGTAAATGTCTTTTAAAATTGGTTGTGTTCTTGCCACGAATGATCGCTCCGCATGCTTTACACTTAATTTTGTTTTGTTCGTCGTCAAACGTGAAGTGAGCTGTGGACATTGTGTCGCTCTTTTAGACATCACCTCTTCGAATGCCGTCTTCCCGGGAGCTCAGTCAAAAACGGAATACTTTCGCTTCACGTCTCAATAAGTCAGGCTCTGATTGGTTCTCTTCTCTCATGCAGTCTCGCCTGTTCGGTTTTGACGGTTCTTTTGTTCATTCCTCACATCTCTCCCGTCTGCTGATTTGATTTTCGTCACAGTCTATTTTCGTCTCGTCCTTTATTCATTGACGATAATGTCAATCAATTTAGTCATAGCTTTAGTCTCCATCAGTGACTTTTTTAGTTTTCGTTTCCGTCCACAAAAATATATTCGTGACGAAAATAATGCCAAAAATATTTAGTCAACGAAATTAACACTGGTTGCGTCCATTGCTGGAGTGGCTGAGAAGGCTCGGTTTCATTGTACAGTGCGAGAGCGGCCTCTAGTGATTGAAATCACCGACAGCACGTGCTGTTTGTTTAGACACAATGCTGCACACTGAACAGAGCAAGAAAATTAGTTTTTCTTGCTCTGTTCAGTAGATCCATTTTAAAAACTATCAGTTAATTAATCGGTATCGGCCAGTGTGCTCCAACCTAGCTATCGGTATAATCCACTATCGGTCGACCTCAAGTCAAAGGGAACCAGAAACTGATTGAAACTTACAGAAACTGGTTACCAATATTCTGTAAAAGGTTTTCTTTTATGCTCAGCAGAACAGGTTTGGAATACAACGAGGGTTCGTAAATGACAATTTTCATTTTTTGGTGAAATTTCCCTTTGCTAATAACACTCGAACGTGCTTCCAAGAATATGCTACACTGGTTGATATCTTAATGAATAAATAAATATTAGTGTGTATTATCATATAAAACTAGAGTACACTACCATTCAAATGTTCAGTTTTTTTTCACGAAAATGTTTATTCAGCAAAGTGGCATTAAATTGATCAACAATAAAGACTTTATAATGTTACAAATTATTTCTATTTGAAATCAATACCTTTTTTTTTAACTTTGTCAAATAATCCTGAAAATTTATTAGTTTCCAGAAAAACAACGCAGCACAACAGTTTTCAACATTAATTACGCAGTCGGTGTCTGGGAGTAACCTTAAACTGCTTACAGTTACGTAATTTAATTACTAAATAAATGTAATTGTAATCCGTTACAGGTACAGAGAACAAAAAATACAATTAAATTAGTTACTTATGAAAATATTAAGGGGGTTACATAAAAATTTTTCAGACACCCACATAGAGATTTAATTGCATCAAGCACTGAGCAGCACGTAAATTTATTTTTTTACTCAGTCGGTTATTTTACCATGTAGTCTATTACCTTGGAAGGTGTTTGTCTTTCACACATTCAAATGCAGAAATTCTCTGACTTTTGTGTCACCTAATCCTCTTTCACCTAATATGTGACACTGGAGCACAAAACCAGTTATTAGCAGCACGGCTATATTTTTTGCCAACAATACATTGTATGGGTCTAAACTATCGATTTTTCTTTTATGCCAATATCATTACGATATTACGTTAAGATCATGTTACATGAAGATATTTCGTAAATTTCCTAACGATTATATATCAAAACTTAATTTTTGATTAGTAATATCAGAGACAGTTTAAAAGGCCCTGAAAGGACTTTGGTAATATGCATTGCTAAGAATTCATTTGGACAACTTTAAAAGCAACTTTCTTAATATTTTATTTTATTTGCACCTTCAGATTCCTGAAATACAAGTAGCTGTAAATGAAAATGTTAAGGGGGTTACATTTACATTTTTCACAAGCCCATATTTCTTCAGATTAGCTGCGCCCACGTTTTCAGCGCGCTTTGACACAGTGAAGGCTGAGCTTCACCTACAACAACCTGCAGCTGAACACAACACGAGTCTCCGACAAACTAAACATAAGCACTCACCAGCCCATCGATCTGGATCTGTTTCACCGGGGTCTCCAGCGGACTGGAGCCAGAAGCAGCGGATTCTTTACGGCTGGCCATTGTCTGATGAAGAGGGAAAGGGCCAAAGCACATGCACGAAGCTTTATCCGGAACGAAGCGACTACTTCCTGTGTGAAAACTTAAGAAAAAGACGTTTACCTTGTCAAAATAAGAGTCGCGATTTATCAACCTAAATGAGTGATTAAAACGTTTTTGTCCTAAAATTAAAAGCACTAATAGTGCATTGTGATATTAATCACATAATAATTTAGCAGCTCACACTATAAGTTAACTGACCACATACAGCACATTGGCTGTATTTAAAATAGAGTAACTAGACTACTGCGTAGTGAGCAGTGCATACTGCATACTACAGGTACTTCTCAAAAAATTAGCATATTGTGATAAAGTTCATTATTTTCCATAATGTAATGATAAAAATTTAACTTTCATATATTTTAGATTCACTGCACACCAACTGAAATATTTCAGGTCTTTTATTGTTTTAATACTGATGATTGTGGCATACAGCTCATGAAAACCCAAAATTCCTATCTCAAAATATTAGCATATTTCATCCGACCAATAAAAGAAAAGTGTTTTTAATACAAAAAAAAGTCAACCTTCAAATAATTATGTTCAGTTATGCACTCAATACTTGGTCGGGAATCCTTTTGCAGAAATGACTGCTTCAATGCGGCGTGGCATGGAGGCAATCAGCCTGTGGCACTGCTGAGGTGTTATGGAGGCCCAGGATGCTTCGATAGCAGCCTTAAGCTCATCCAGTGTGTTGGGTCTTGCGTCTCTCAACTTTCTCTTCACAATATCCCACAGATTCTCTATGGGGTTCAGGTCAGGAGAGTTGGCAGGCCAATTGAGCACAGTAATACCATGGTCAGTAAACCATTTACCAGTGGTTTTGGCACTGTGAGCAGGTGCCAGGTCGTGCTGAAAAACGAAATCTTCATCTCCATAAAGCTTTTCAGCAGATGGAAGCATGAAGTGCTCCAAAATCTCCTGATAACTAGCTGCATTGACCCTGCCCTTGATAAAAGACAGTGGACCAACACCAGCAGCTGACATGGCACCCCAGACCATCACTGACTGTGGGTACTTGACACTGGACTTCAGGCATTTTGGCATTTCCTTCTCCCCTCAGCAGTCTTAGCCATAATTGCGGTTTTGAGTAATGAACCAGGCTGGGAGTTTTTAAAAGCCTCAGGAATCTTTTGCAGGTGTTTAGAGTTAATTAGTTGATTCAGATGATTAGGTTAATAGCTCGTTTAGAGAACCTTTTCATGATATGCTAATTTTAAAACAATAAAAGACCTGAAATATTTCAGTTGGTGTGCAATGAATCTAAAATATATGAAAGTTAAATTTTTATCATTACATTATGGAAAATAATGAACTTTATCACAATATGCTAATTTTTTTAGAAGGACCTGTATTTACCATAATCATTTTAAACAATAGATAATACGCAAAAGTAAACGATTGAAACAGTGGTATATTGATGTCAACCGTCATTATGCTGCAGTTATCGTCACTTAAACGGAAAAAAAATATTTAGTGTTTTGTTTTAAAATAATAAAAAATAACATTGCATTGTGGGATAGCTACAAACAATATTGATAAGTCTGCGAATGGATTAAATATAATCGAACCAAAAAATGCCATGGGGGGGGGGGGTTCTTTTTAAGATCTGAGTTACAGACATCCATCCAAACAATAACAAACAACCCATTTTATAACTAAAACAGACAAGTTCTATGTTAAAACTGAATACCACAGGGTTACACATTTTCCATTACAAAATGCCACACTTTTCCAGATTTGAATTTCCAAACCTCTCAGTAGATTTTCAGACCATGTTAACATAAATGGTTAATAGAGAATAATTTTCAGCTTTACATTTGGTATATTCAGTCATATGTAAATATTTTTGTCTCTTTTTTTTTTTCATTGATTTTCCCAGTGACAACATAAAGAGCCCCTAAAATTGCTCAGTGTGCATTGTCAAATTTGCCAAGGTTAATGGTTTCTCATGCTCTGACGCTATGTAATGTGGTGCTAATAATATCCTGAGAAAAAAAAGTGCAATATAACCTGCATATTTGCTTAATGAAAAAGTGCACCTTTGACAATCACTAAAGAATCACTAAACAGCTGCCGTGATTAAACTTATTGTACAATAAAATTATTTTGATTTATAGAAAACCAAATAGGCACAACAATCTGGAAAGGCTAATATTTTTCAATACTCTTTCTTATTCCACTCATATTTTTCCAGACCTGGAAAGCACTTAAATCAAATTCCATACTTTTACAAACTTTGTTGGAACCATGACACCAATAAATACAACATTTTAGATAAACTAATTAATAACACAAAACCCATTTGCATTACGCCTACACACCACATGACCTGGTTTCAGATTTACAACTTGTTCTTGCAGCTAATCAGAGGAATCTTCTGTTTTTTTTTTTCCCAGTTCCAGTTCCACAAACTCACGAATCCTCTCATTATAACGAAGCAAACAAGCATAGACACGATGCAAATAAGCGATTCACTGTGTGAGAGAAAAATGGCCACCTTAATTAGTATTCACTTAAACAGTCTACATGAGAACTGTCCATTGCTCACTCACTCACTTGCACACACCAAAAAAATGATTTATGCTCCTCAGTGGTAACTCAACCTCATAGTAGTTAATTCCATATTGCAGTTTAAAAAAAATTCCGTGGCTCTTTCTGAAAAATGCTTTAACAAAAATAAAAGGGCGAGGGGCTACCTGACAGCTGACCTAGGATGAAATTCATATTTTTTTTGTTAAACACCATAAATCTCAATCAATACAAATACTAAAGAAAAATGGTCAGAGGAAAAACAAATTCAAATCAATATCAAAATTTAATCACAAGTGCATAAAAATTCCAATTGTATGCAGGAGTTTAACAAATCTTTAAAAATCATAATTGCCATTAAAAGAGAGATACAAAACATTGAACTACTGTGTTGTTAAATCCACTTGGGTTTCAAAAAATAAACCTTTGTCTCTCAAATGTGACATTATTAAAAAGTTAAAATGTACACATAACTAACTCTCTACTACAAATGTAAACTTACTGGGATAACGCTCATGAAGGAAAATAAAAACAGAACAATCAAAAAAAAAAAAAAAAAAAAAAGCAATTCGTGAAACTGAAGAATCCCAATGGTTTCGACAATATGGAGGTCCAACATGTACTACCAAATAACACCTATGTAGGTACAATGTCTTCATGATCTCCTTTAAAACTGGCCCCAAAGGACAAAAACTGATACAAAAAGCAACAGTAGCAAAACAGAACTATTAAATACAACTACAAAAAAATAAAATAATAAAGAATATGCATCTATACAATATGGAACCGCGGTCCTGGCGTGGCGATAATGTCACTGTACGGCTCGGTCTGCGTCAGCTCGATGGCCTGCTGTTTCTTCAGCACCAGGAAGCTGTAAAACTTGGCCGCAGCCTGTTTGTTGTTGTTGTTTTTGCACAGCTCGAGCAGGCTGATGGACTGGGCTCCAGTTTTAGCCACCACGCGCTGCCAAAACACAGAAGAAAATGAGGAAACATGCTTTGAACACTTTTTTTATGAACCTATACATATCTCATGGTCCAAATACAAACCTGGAGACCGTGAAGCATCTGCTGAGTTCTCTTGTTCCACCGGCGCTCCTCTTGATCCTGGTCTCCTCCTTGTCCCTCCTCACCCTGTTGATGAAAGCACATTGAACAATTATCAATAACATATAAAAGAAGAAAACAAAATTAAAACTTTTTCCCCCCTCACACAATTTTTACTTTTTCTTGCAATTCACACAAAAAAAAAAGTCACAATTGTGAGAGATAGACTGACTTTGCTTGCATTTTTCCCTCCTTTTACAAGAATTGTGAGATATGTAGTCAAAATTCTGAATTTGGACTTTTTTCCTCTCAGAGTTGGAAAATAAAGTCAGAATAGCAATATATAAACTCACAATTCTTAGGGGAAAACATTCAAATTGCAAGTTTCTTTACAAACCAATTGCAAATATTTTTTCTCGCAATCAGAGTTAATACCCTATTTAGAACTCTGACCTTTTCTCTAAATACTGACTTTTTATCCCCACACAAAAAGGTAACTGTTATGTTTTAACTCATAATCCTGACTTTTTTCATGAATTGGGAGGAAAAATTCTGAATTGTGAGTGATAAACTCAGAATTGTGATTCTATTAGTGTTGTCACGGTACCAAAATTTCTGTATTCGGTGCCGATACCAGTGAAAATCCACGGTTCTCGGTACCAATTTCGGTACCAATGCAAAACACAAAAATATGCTAATAAAAAAAAAAAAAAAACATTTTATCACTTAAAAATAAAACTAATGCCATTTTTTATACTTATTTACAATTGTGTAAAAAAAAATTCTACATGCAATATAATTATGAAAAACAGTAAACAAGTTTCATCCAAATTTAATTAGTTTAATGAAATTTAAAAACATTTTATTTTTTGGTAAATTAAGGGGATTTGCTATTAAAATTAAAACATGGATGAAATATTGTGTGATTTATTTCTTTAAAAAATAATTTTAATTTTTAATTTTTTTAATTTTATAATTTTTTTCAACAGTAGTAGCAGTATCACATACATTCTACTAAATAATAGTAATATTTCTAGCACAATGCATTTATGTAAAAATGTGGACGGGCTACTTTTATTTTGACACTGGTTTTACTCAAATTAAACGGTAAAATGCTTGTGAAGTGACTCAGAACAGTTCTGGTGATGTAGTTTATGTATTTATGTCCAGTCTATGTAGTAAACAAACCCGCACATCTCTGCCATTCATTCATTCACACAGAGACGCGCAGAACACAGATTCATATTTTAACCAACTTTTGCGGCTTAACATTTACAGATACTGGTCCATATGGAGATTTGATTTGATTAAGTTATGCTAACTTCAACAAATTCCGTGACTGTCTATATTAAAATGTAAGTTTCATTTTCATGACTGAAATCATAGCGCTGTATGCGTCAAGAAACGGGTTGACCGGGTACTCGGTACCACCGGTACTTAAAGAAACCTGGTCCCGTCACATTTTCATTTTTTTAGTACCGACTTGGTACCGAAGTACCGGGTCTTTTGACAACACTAGATTCTATAAGAAGTCACATATCGTAGTACGCTACATATTTGTTTTGATGTGATAGTAATTGCAGAATCAAAAGGAGACATTTTCTTCCACCTGTCAATGACAAACGTCTCACCTCTTCGTCACTGTCTTCCTTGTCTTTCTCCTTGTTTTTGTCATCTAATAGGTCCAGCTCTGGTACCAGTGCCGAGAGGTTAGTGCTGTCCTCAGGAGGAAGATCCACCTGGGGCATGTCGAGCTGTTGGGAAAGTATTGACTGATCCACGGGTTGAAGCGTCTGATCCAACACTCCCATTTGCTGGAATGACAATTGAGCAACATTAGGCTTCATTCCAAACCCTTAAAGCAGCATGATTGTCTGACTGTCTTACAAGCAAAGCTGCATCCTTCTCAAGCGTCTTGCGCTTGGCTCCACGCGGGCGAGATGGAGGCGGCATCATGGACTCGTCCAGAGCAGTTCTGCTGCCCTCCATAGAGGAAGCCTGCAGCATACTGGGCTCCTCCATGATGGTCTGATCTGTAGGGCACAAGTAGGAGACTTTCACTTGAGGCTTTCAAATGACTGTGACAAACCATAAAACCAATAAAAAAAATAGAGTTTTTGTTACTTGAAATAAAATGTAATGTTAACTGTATATAATAAAAAAAAAAACTATTTCAGCTAGTTGCCATTTTTGTTAACATTAAGTTGTACTAAAACTAGAACATTAACAAATACTATATGGATATTTCAATAAATTACAAAATGACAAACACACGACAATATGAAAGTGAAAGTGACGTGGCATGTGGCCAAGTAAGGTGACCCATACTCGGAATTAGTGATGTGCATTTGTCCCATCCAAAGTGCACACACACAGCAGTGAACACACACACAGCGTGGACACACACACACACACACACACAGCGTGGACACTAGAGCTGAAACGATTCCTCGAGTAACTCGAGTTACTTGATTACAAAAAAGCCTCTTTTAATTTATTTTAAATCTCACGTCAGGTTCTTTTGCAATGATTTTTTTAATGTGACACAACGCGTTTACGTCACCCACAAAGCGGAAAGAGACACAAGCGCTGCGTCCGAAATGGCATACTGCAAGGAGTCAGCAGTGTTTTAATTTGAGGACGCGTGCAAACGTAAAGAGAACGTTGTGACATGTGTCCATTGCAAGATAGAGCTGGCATACCACAACTAGGGCCCTATGATTTCCGCGATGCAGAAAACGCGGAATCCAGTCATAAAAACGGAATTTACAGTTTAACGCATTGCACTTACATCAAATCACGATATGGACTAATATCTGTAAATATTAAGCCGGAACAGTCTATTTAAATATGAATCCTGCATGTTCTGCATGTCTGTGTTAATGAATGGAGCAGAAGCTCGTCTTCATTCATTAAACACACGGAAGCGCACGTGAAGCTCCGGTGATTTTAGCGTCTGCTGTCTCAATAAATAAGGACGTGAACACATGAACAACATCTCCAGAACTGCTCTGACAGTCACTTCATGAGCATTTGACCGTTTGATTTGAGTAAAACTAGCGTCACATCACATACACAGAACTGTAAAGGTACGTCAATCCGTCAAAATAAAAGTCTGGTTTAGTGTAAAAACAAGTATTTGCCAGATATGTATTACTATTGTTCAGCAGAATGTACATATACTACTACTACTACTACAAAAAAAAAAATATCAAACACTATTTTTTTTTTTAAAGTTAAATCACACAACATTTCTTCCATGTTTTCTTTTTACTAGTAAATCCCATTTGTTTAACAAAAAGTTAAGATTGCTTAATTTTCAAAAATTAAAAGATAAATTAAATTAATGTTTTATCTGTTTAATGTGCATCTCAGAAAATGCTTTATTTAAAACCCCAACTGAATGGCACTTAAATGCACTTAATTCATCTGTCAACTTTATTGTAATTGTTCACAGTACAAGTACAGGCAGAGAAACAATGGGTAATAATTAAATGTTTTTTTATGTATGCATTGCATTCTATGCATTTTAAAAAATAAAAATATTTTTTTTCTAAAAAAGGAAACTTAGTTGTTCATTTTTAGAGACCCAGGAGTCTTATTTTCTCTTGCATAATTAATATTGCACTTTAATTAAGCAAAAACATATTTTATCCGATTACTCGATTAATCAATGGAATTTTTTGTAGAATACTCGATTACTAAAATATTCGATAGCTACAGCCCTAGTGGACACACACACACACACAGCGTGGACACACACACAGCGTGGACACACACACACACACACACACACACACACACAGCGTGGACACACACACACACACACACACACACACACACACACACACAGCGTGGACACACACACACACAGCGTGGACGGACACACACACACACAGCGTGGACACACACAGACACACACAGCATGGACACACACCCAGAGCAGATATTATTTGGGGACTCAATGGTTTACAGGTAGATGTATTTGAAATCGATTTTTGTTTTTTTATGTGTTTAAAAATATTGTTATTATCCACTGTAAACATTTTTAAATCTTTTTAATTTAACATTTTAACCCACTTCTATTTTCAATTTTCTATTGCATTATCATATGTTTTCTAATTACTACAGAACTGTACTATTAGATCTATTTTAAGTCCGTATTACTTAAATACGTTTTCAACATCGACTGCCCCAGTTTATTATTGTCTCACTTTCACAGCACATTAAACATCACTCTCTTACTTGATCTGGACAAACTGTGCATCAATTGAAAGTTTAAAGACTCTAGCTTCGATATTTGACCAATATTCTGATAAAACATTGTTGCAGTGACAGTTATTTAGTCATTTATGTCAGGAGTGCAAAATAATAAATCTGTATTATGCCACATTTTGAATAGAAATTCACCACTCATTCATATTCAGTCACGTCAGCAGCGGTTTATTTGTGTTCACATAGACTCACTGAACAGCGTCAATAAGGATTTATAGACCAAAAATGCATATCGGCGGAGATATATGTATATATTTACTGATGTTTACTTCATATTTCTTCAGACAGAATCGTAATTTCGATTCATTTTCCACTGATTTACGCGATCTGATGATAAACAGCCCCTCCCAGCGATCTCTGTGTGTGTGTGCAGAGCTGGGAGCTCGTGTGTGTGTCAGTCAGACTCCGATTGGTCCTTCTGGTTTTCAATCTTAGAGTGTCATAACCGGACACCGCCACATCGTGTCACATGCTTCCTGAACACTTCCTGGCAGTTATCTGACCAAAACAACAGTGATACAGCTCTGTACACACGAAATATCAGAGTAATAAACCCGCGATTACGATAGTAAAGTTTGGTATGAGATTTTCTTGAGATCTGGGGCGTTTTTATAAAAAAAAATCTAAAATGTACATCTGAAATGCTAATTTTGCAGTGATGTAAAAGGCTATAAATAGCATATTTTTACAACAGTAAACGACCAAATTCTACCCCTGATCGCTAGAGGAAGTTATTATAAACACTCGATCGGGGTTTAAAGTGAGTTTTGAGTAAAAGTGTACTAATAATTTCATAAATTGTCTGATGTAGCTTGATGCTAACGTTAGCTCTAATGCTACTAATAGCAGGTGCATTTCTTCTTCATAATGCATTTCTGTCACAATAATTCACGTAAGGTCGTAAGGAAATGTTTTGTTGTATTTTTATAGTAAGACTTTTGATAAATAAGGGCTAAATGCATACTGAGATTAAAGCGAGATTGCAGCTTTGTGTCTTTGTAAAGCCTGAAAAACCACAATAAAGGCTAATAAAGGTGGAATAAAAACAATAGAATAATGATAAAAGAATAATGCGGATAATGTGTCATACCTAGCAGAGGTGTGAAAGACTCGATTGGTGAGAACAATAGAACCATGAATCTGAGATTTTTTCAAAGCCAACACACATACAGGGAGCAGTGTGTTTACATGTGAGATTTTACAGAGATGACAAGTGCCATAAATCAATCAGATTAGCCTTCTCTAAAAACACACATGACATGGCCTTAGAAAATATTTCATAAAATTCAGTTTTACAGATTCGATTATGAAATTTTTAATTAAGTTTTGGAAGACTTTAGCTACACTGTGTTTTTAAACTCATATCCTACATCAACAATTTTTAAAATACATTAAAAAAAAAATATGTTTTTAATATTTTTATTTTTATGTTTGAGCTTATATATCTCTATTATCATAACAGTCTGTGTGATTCTGATTCATGAACAGTAAACTTTGAAGTGTCAGCTTTGTGAACAAACGTTGATTATGTATCTAGTCAGTAAGAATCATGAGCAGAAACTTTTTTAATTTTGGGTATGTCATTTCTGTCTCCATGACAAAAATGGGGGGTGACTGGTAAGGGGTTAAACATATTTTACTTGTTTACACCCATCACTCACTTGTGGTCCCCAGACCCAGTTGAAAACCCGTCTGTTAAGCTACAGCAGTCTTTCTTATATAGCCACTCAACAGAATGTCAAGAGCTTACCAATGACTTCACTCCTGTGACCCAGCACCTCCTCTCTAGGCACTTCTGGGTTCTCCAGCTCCTTCAGGAAGTCTTCCAGGCTGTCGGCCTCTCCTCCCTTCCTCCTCTTCCTCAGCTCATCAGGCACCACTGGAGTCAAGCAGCGAGTAAACATCTACAACAGACACATTTCCAGGGGTTAAAGCAAAAAAAAAAAAAAAAAAAAAAAAAAAAAAAAAAATCTTTAACATTTGAAAGGATACTTTGGCAAAGTTATCGCTTTCTATATTCAAACAGATTTTTTCCCCCATGAATATATAGTTGACCTGAAGAATGAAAGCTATTTCAGACATTAAATAGTTCACTTAGCTCATGAGATGAGACAAAATAAAGAAATGTTTCACTAGAAAGAGGCAATACTTTAATACTATTTTTAAGAATTTTTGAATGACAAAATATTTGTCTTTTAATAACAAAGTAAAATGTAGTTAAAATAGAATCTAGGGCTGTAACTAATTAATATTTTGATAATCATGTAAACTACTGATAATTTTTGACAACTGAGTAGTCTGATATTTTCTGTAACACAGACCTAAGTGAAAGCCAGTCTTTAGTATGACTATTTATGTATAAACTAATGATGAGGCAATAATAATTGGCTCAAATAAAACATTAAAACCAAGTAATTACATGGTTTTATTGAACAACTGTTTTAAATACCTAATGCAATATCCCAATACATAATATGAACATAACCAACTGAAGTTATCAAGTATTATAACAAATCCCTGCAGAGGCCGCCAATGGCCTGGTGATGGTTCACTTTACAGTGTGATTAAACTATGTTTAAATCAATTTAATCTTAATATTTGGCCACATGTAAGCTCAAATTTATTTTGAAATGGTGATGTATAATAAATGTCACATTTAGAAACAGGTTCATGTATTCTCCTGTGTTTGCAAAGGTTTATAAATTATTTACATAACAAATGTAGTGAGATAATGCACACCGTTTTCCCAGATGAACATTAAATTACCGATAAGTCACCAAGAGATCATGTGTGAATAGGGCGCATTAAAAAATCCCAGTAAATTTGGTCTGGCGATCATATCGTTCTTTTGGTGATGACATGATTACTCTGAGCTGTTTACAAAGCGACGCTGCTTTTAAATATTTTTTTCTATCTAAATACGCGCTAAATTGACATCTTTGACCATTGCGCCTCGCAGCTTTTTGTTGCACTTCTCCATTCATCAGGGCTGCGACTCTGCAATTGGATACTATTATGCATGTGTCATGTTTATAAGAGCAAAAAAATCTGATTGGCTAGTAATATTAGTTTGGTTGAGAGTAAAGCTGTGCTCCTCTCATACCATTGGTAGGCAAACTCATTGACTCTAAAGTTGATGTTTTTTTAATTTAGGACTATATTTTTCCAGAATCCAAACGCTGCATGCCGGTGCCAGAGAACTTTATGTCCTGCATTTCCCTTTATTTTAGCCCTGAGACTGATGTTACAGTGACTTAAGATCAACCATCACCTTCAGCAGTCGGCCGTTCCAGAGAGGCTGTGCAGGCAATGAGAACAGCTTCTCTACACCCCCAGTTTCCTTCCACATCATCAGTTTCTTAGTAGGAGGAGCCAAATCCAGCGTGGTGACTATATCAGAGTAGTCACTCAACTGAGCGCGGATGGTCTTACTGTCCAACTCCTTCAGACTGTCCACAATGAGCTTTCTCTTTCTCTTAGCCTTGGTCTCTTTTACTGAGAACACATCACAAGTGTTGCATTAATTGATATTCAGGCAACAAAAATCTAAATATAGATAGTTGAAACAAGCTGTTAGACTGAGATTTGAAATTTGATCATTCAATTCAATGTAATGTTTTTGTTCATTTTTACCAGTAATGTCGATGGGTTCAAGAGCAAAAGCTTCGTCTTCATTAGGTACCAGAGTGGTCTGTTCTGTCTGGTCTGTGGTGTTGGGAAGAGGCTCCACTGGTGCAGAGTCTGGACTGTCAGGACCGACAGCAGCTGAAATGATAATGTAGACACGTTATGAAATTAAAAGACTTCACACTTGTATTTGCTCTTCATATTTGTTTAAAAATGCAAAAATTTTTTAATGCATTTCAAACACTTATTTCTTGCTCAATAATTCATCATAGAATAAGTTACTACACCAGTTTATTACACTATTTTTACAATATCCTTGTTCCTTTCTTACTATAGTAATAACAGTACAAAATGTATAATTACAAGCAACTAACCCTTAGCCAAACACTTACTTAATGTAAATGTAAAATATTTACATTAAATGTAACCAAATAGTTTACAATCTTGAAAAAAGTGCTTGAAACTGTAGGATTAAGTAATGTTTTGAAGTTGTCAAGAAATATTAAATATTTGATTTGGATTAAACCAATTACTTGGTTATCAGTGATGATATCAAATATTTTCATGAAAATTAGATTTTGTAACGTAGGCAATTACCACAGACACAAACATTCTTGATTTATATATTTCAATAAAAACTTGATATGGCAGGGACAATTTCAATAAAACATTTTTACTTCATAATTCACATTTCTAGTTATTTTATAGAGACAAGATATAACTAAGAAACTGTGCAGGATTTACGTACGAGAAAAAGCATCAAAGTCGTCGTCATCATCACCGTGGTCTTGAGGCATCATCACACTGTCTGTGATAGTAGGAGGATCATCGAATATACCACCACCATCCTCCACTGAAATTGAGCAGACACAAAGTTTAGTATCACATCATCATTTGAACACTACACAAGTCAAATTAATTGGAACTTACTCAGAATTCCACCATCACTGTTTTCCAGGTTGTTGTCCCCAAAGTCGTCATAGTCAAGGTTGGTTGATTTCTCAGGGAGCTGAGCGGGACCAGGCTCAGCTTCCATGAGAAGAGTGGCAGCAGAGGATCCATGGATGATGTCCACCTCGAAAGCATTCTCTTCTCTCATTATCTCACGGTCATCCATGCCAAAGTCACCTGATATGACATTACCAGCATTAAGAGAAGTAGAACATTGATCAGGTGACTCACTAGAATGAATAAATACACTAGAATTAGTACACAGACTGCTCAGATGGGGCATCCAAGTATCACAATAATCCAAAAGACTACAGTTCATCAATTAAAGGGTTAGTTTGCCCAATTTGCAAAATTATGTCATTAATAACTTACCCTCATGTTGTTCCGTTTATTTTTGGAACACAGTTTAAGATATTTTAGATTAAGTCAGAGAGCTCTTAGTCCCTCCATTGAAACTGTGTGTACAGTATACTGTCCATGTCCAGAAAGGTAAGAAAAACATAATCAAAGTAGTCCATGTGACATCAGAGGGTCAGTTAGAATTTTTTGAAGCATCGAAAATACATTTTGGTCCAAAAATAGCAAAAACTACGACTTTATTCAGCATTGTCTTCTCTTCCGTGTCTGTTGTGAGAGAGTTCAAAACAAAGCAATTTGTCATATCCGGTTCGCGAACGAATCATTCGATGTAACCGGATCTTCTTGAACCAGTTCACCAAATCGAACTGAATCGTTTTAAACGATTCGCGTCTCCAATACGCATTAATTCACAAATGACTTGAGCTGTTAACTTTTTTAATGTGGCTGACACTCCCTCTGAGTTAAAACAACCAATATCCCGGAGTAATTCATTTACTCAAACAGTACACTGAATGAACTGCTGTGAAGAGAGAACTGAAGATGAACACCGAGCCGAGCCAGATAATGACTCATTCACGAGTCAAGAACCGTTTCTGTCAGACGCGTCCGATTCGAGAACCGAGGAGCTGATGATACTGCGCATGTGTGATTCAGCGTGAAGCAAACCGACACACAGAGCGCTTGCACTGAACTGATTCTTTTGGTGATTGATTCTGAACTGATTCTGTGCTAATGTTATGAGCCCAGGTAAACCGAAGGCTTGCAGTCATCGGCAATGACGCCATTATGTCGAGCGCAAAAGAACCGGTGAACCGTTTTCTTCCACCGGTTTATTGAATCGAACTGTCAGAAAGAACTACTGATGCATCCTGTTCTTGACTCGTGAACGAGTCATTATCTGGCTCGGCTCGGTGTTCATTTCTCTTTTCACATCAGTTCAGTCAGTGTACTGTTTGAGTACATTAATTACTCCGGGATATTGGTTTGTTTGAACTCAGAGGGAGTGTCAGCCACATTAAACAAGTTAACAGCTTAAGTTATTTGTGGATTAACGCGTATTGCAGACGCAAACGGTTTAAAACGATTCAGTTAGATTTGGTGAACTGGTTCAAAAAGATCCGGTTACAGCGAATGATTCGTTCACGAACCGGATATGACAAACTGCTTTGTTTTGAACTCTCTCTCTCTCTCACAACAGACACGGAAGAGAAGACAATGCTGAATAAAGTCGTAGTTTTTGCTATTTTTGGACCAAAATGTATTTTCGATGCTTCAAAAAATTCTAACGGACCCTCTGATGTCACATGGACTACTTTGATAATGTTTTTCTTACCTTTCTGGACATGGACAGTATACTGTACACACAGTTACAATGGAGGGACTGAGAGCTCTCGGACTAAATCTAAAATATCTTAATCTGTGTTCCGAAGATAAATGGAGGTCTTACTGGTTTGGAACGACATGAGGGTGAGTCATTAAATGACATAATTTTCACTTTTATATAAACAAGGCAATTATTTAAAGTTCTTTATGAACCACAGGATTACTTGTAAAAAAAAAAGATGCAAAAAAAAATGCAAAAGGCAGCAAAACTGAATGTTTCTGTCAATGGTAAGTTTTAATTTAGATTGTTGGTAATAATATAAGAAAAGTAGTTTAAATGTTTTTCTTTAGCAATTTGGCATAAATCTAAAGGTAAATGCAAAAGTAAAAAGCAGTGAATAATTGATGAAAGATTGTATTACTGTACTGTGTAAAAATGGAATCACATTTTTGAAAAAGCATTTTAAGAAATGATGTTTGGATTTAAAATAATGGATACATGTAATGTTTGTGGTTAACAGCCATGAATCAGAAGCAGATTCCTGTGAAAGCACAGTCCGTGCTGCTTCTGTACCACACATGGACTACATACACACTGCAAACGGAGTATGTGTGAACCTCACAAAATCAGGCTTGTGCGGTGTAATATTCTGTGCAACAATTACATGATTGTAAAAAAATCAAAAATACAGTGCTTGTTCAAACATTCAGGTGAGATAAATATATATTTATCACTATAAATAATTCTACATGATAAAAAAAAGGCTTTAGAAAGATCAGCATCAGTGATCGGATTGGCAGATACAGCTTTTTGTGATCGGCCTCAAAAATCATGATCAGAGCACCCCTAGTTTTAATATAGAAAATAGTTTATTAATGTATTTAAATGGAAGTGCACAAAAAAAAAAAAAATCAACACAAATGTATTTCAGACCTGTTGGGAAACAATGATAAAAACAAAAGCTTTTGAGTTTTTACCAAAGTCATTGTCGGCCATGAGACTGATGTTTCCTACTTCCTCCCTCATGGTGATCTCTTCAACACGGCTCTGGTTCAGGGTGAACTGCTGTGCTACATCTATATCACTGAAATAGAGGCATTATATCCATAAATCATGAACGCAAAGTCATACTCAGCAGGAGTCATTTAACATGGAAGAATTTCACATAGATGTTTTTAAAATTCCAGGACCACTGTGAAGTTTTATACAGCAAGCAAAGTGACACCAATTACACTATAAATATTTCATATACTGCCTAGGTCTTAACATACACCTAACATTTTGTGTTAAAAATAACGTCAAGCGTTTCTTACTCCAGATCAGGAAGGGGCTGGTCAAAATCGTGGAACTCCTCTGGTAAGGTGATGGCGTTGTATGCAGCCTCACGGTTGTCTTCTGGCAGATCAACGACTCCTACAAAACACAATGCATTCTAATAAATACAGACAGTCAAACCCAGGTGACTTTGAAATCTACAGATTTCATTGAAATGTGCGTTCAGATTCACTACCTGGGCGGAAAGCCATTTTAATCTTGATAAACGCTTCATTACAATCAGCCAGAAGATATTTGGCTTTTCTATGGTAGATCCTCACCACACCCAAGAGAAGATGGCCAGATGTACGCAGAGCCATTTTCACCTATTTTAACAGTAACAAAACAGAATTCACATATGCATTGACACACACTATCCAAAAGAAAACAAGAAGCAGCGTTAAAGACGTACCTTTGGTGAAATGATGCTTTCCACGCTGCTCTCCAGGTTGCATTCAAAGACGTGTGCTTTTGTCAGCTTCTTGTCCCAATGGGCCGCCAGCCAGATCTTGGCCAGCGGCCCACGTTTACTGAGGACAAAGTGGGCGTAAAACATTGCCCTGGTGTCTGGTCAAAGCTCCCCGAAATCTCTCTGCTACACCTGGAAAGAAATACAATAGCATTCCTTCAAAACTTAAGACCATAGTAATGTCTCAAAACCTATGCACCGGAAAATGACCACCTAGGCAGCAATTTAAAGGGTTAGTTCACACAAAAAAGAAAATTGTCATTAATGACTCACCCTCATGTCATTCCAAACCCGTAAGACCTCTGTTTATCTTCGGAACACAATTTAAGATATTTTAGATTTAGTCCGAGAGCTTTCAGTCCCTCCATTAAAGCTGTGTGTACGGTATACTGTCCATGTCCAGAAAGGTAAGAAAAACATCATCAAAGAAGTCAATGTGAGTGACAGTTAGAATTTGTTGAAGCATCGAAAATACATTTTGGTCCAAAAAAATAAAAAATTACTACTTTATTCAGCATTGACTGTTGTGAGTGCGTTCACGATTCTGCTGATGTATGACGCTGCTGACGTGTTATCTGGTGCGCCCAATAACAAAGAAAATATGTCAGCAGCGTCATACGTTACCAGCGTCACTGCAGTGTTGTGGAAGAGAAGACAATGCTGAATAAAGTCGTAATTTATTTTTTTTTGGACCAAAATGTATTTTAGATGCTTCAACAAATTCTAACTGACCCTCTGATGTCACATTGACTACTTTGATGATATTTTTATTACCTTTCTGTACATGGACAGTATACCGTACATACATTTTCAATGGAGGGACAGAAAGCTCTCAGATTAAATCTAAAATATCTTAAACTGTGTTCCGAAGATGACCGGAGGTCTTACGGGTTCAGAACGACATGAGAGTCATTATTGACATAATTTTCATTTTTGGGTGAACTAACCCTTTAAGCACCATTGGCAGCTCATTAGTTTTGAGATACAGAATACACGAGAATGATATAATGTATAATTTATACTGCACAACCAGCCAACGTGTGCAAGACTCCAAAAACACAGGTTTAGATTTAGCTGTAAAAATTATTCACTTAGTCGGAGTTAACTTACTAGTCAGATGTATTACTGTATAATAGCATTTAAAAGGATTGCCCGCCTTTACATCAATATTAAAACGTGAAGGCGAGGTAACGTTAAAACACAGTTGCCCGCCACCAAAACGCTGTATTATCCCATGCAAAGCTTTCAAAAAGGTCGAATACACGCGAAATATAGCAAATGCATTAATAAAGAGTTCAATCATTTTTCACCCAAGCGTTTGGCTAAGTTGTTGATTAGCAGGCTGCGCTACTTAACCATAAAATAACCGATAAATATATTACTTCTAAGCTGCAAGTGACAGTTTATTTTTTCTGGTTCATGAACAACGAAAACAAGCTAGAAACCAATAATAGTTACAATTTTAACGATACCTGCAAAGCCGAATTATTTTCAAGCAATCGTTAGCAATTAGCATTAGCCAACTGTTGATTAGCAACAGCACGCAAGCGTCAAATTTCACCCTCCCGCTCATATATTCCACTTAACAAGCATGTTTATCCGGAACAACACACATTTTCCGAAACGTACCATTCAAAATATGTTATCCGTGTTGATTACGGTAAGTCTATTCTCTCCCCTCCTGCGGAGAGAAGTTAGCAACCGTTTCCTCTCATTGAATCCGACAAAGATGGCGCGCGCTCTCGGCGGGATGTTTACAGTCAAAATTTGGGGGTGGGAGGAGCTTTGTTAGTGAATGAAAGGAAGTGGCTGCAGGGGGGCTGGTGGTAGGAGGGGCTTAACTGATGATTGACAGGACTTGGCTGCAGTGGAGCCCAATGACAGCGCGCTGTGCGACTGGCAGAGGGCGGTGTTGTGTTACTAAACCAGTACTGGGTTTCTATGGTTTGTTTATTAGCTGAGGCGTCACAAAAATGAGCGACAAGAAGTCGAATAATTCTATAGTTCCTAGAATTCAGTCTCTTTTGTTTGCATGAACAGATGAATAAATGTACATTTCATAACTTTCTCATAAAATGTTTACATATATATAAATAAAATAGGAAATATTAAAAACCCAAAATAACCCTACAGCTTTCCCTTATACATAAATTCATTATATTTAGTCTTTTATCCAAAGCTACTTACAAATGAGGACAATAGAAGCAATCAAAATCAACAAAAGGGCAATATATAAGTGCTGAGAAAAATCTTGGTTAGCTCCGAAAATGTAGATAGAAAAGAAAAAGCATAAATGCTAGTGCTAGAGTCTTTTTTTATAATAGCCTAAATAAAAAGAAAACAAGAATAGAATAGTAAAAAATATTAGAGAATGCCGCTGTTAGAGGCTCTTTCTTCACAGAGAAAACAAGTAAGAATAGAAATAAAAATAGAAAGTGCAAGAATTAGAGGGTCTAGTGTCGTGGCCTAATGGTTAGAGAGTAGGTCTCGCAATCGAAAGGTTGTGAGTTCAAGTTTTGGGTCGGCAGGAATTGTGGGTGGGGGGAGTGCATGTACAGTTCTCTCTCCACCTTCAATACCATGACTTAGGTGCCCTTGAGCAAGGCATCGAACCCCCAACTGCTCCCCGGGCGCCGCAGCATAAATGGCTGCCCACTGCTCCGGGTGTGTGTTCACAGTGTGTGTGTGTGTGTGTGTGTGTTCACTGCTCTGTGTGTGTGCACTTTGGATGGGTTAAATGCAGAGCACGAATTCTGAGTATGGGTCACCATACTTGGCTGAATGTCACTTCACTCACTCACTTCACTTCATCTTCTTCTTCTTTTTCTTAGAATTAAAATAAAGAGTGTAACAGTTAGAGGGTCAAATGAAGTTGGAAGAGATGTGCTTTAGCCGATTCTTGAAGATGGGATTGAGTTGGGCAGGTCATTCCACCAGGAGGGAACAGTTCATGTAAAAGTCTGTGAAAGTGATTTTGTGCCTCTTGTGCAGTTCACTGGCAGAACACAAGCTTCTAGAGGGCACATAATTCAGGTAAAGGCAATAGTCCAGTCTGGATAAAACAAGAGCTTGAACAAGGAAATAAGCAAAAGAAAATGAAAAATACATATCATAAGCCTATTCTCGTCATCAACATATGAACATGACCCTCTAACTATATTTAAACTGATCGATGTGCGGTCAGGAATAACTGATTTGCGTGCAGTTTGCTGGAGGCTTTGATTGGCTTCTATTAAGAAAGATTTGACTCGGTTACCAAAGTCTAGTCATTAAAGGCCTGAGTCTCTTTCATGGTGCTAAGCTGATTTAAACTGGGAGAGGTGATTAAAGAGCATTCGCCGTACACACATGAAGCTATTCTCTGCCATTGAACTACTTGGCCTTTGATACAGAGACTAAATCAATTTAAGGTCTTTGCTAAGGCACACTGGAATTTTCAGAGGAAACTATTTTAGATTTCACTGTAGAAGGCCCTGCTTCTCATTAGAAATGCATTGGGAATGCAATTCTTTATTGAAGCACCATAATGTGAATTTGCATAATAGTCATGAACATTTAAATGTGTATGCCCTAAAAACATATATGTGAACGTAGACTGTTCTAGCTACACGAGTTTGATTTCATGCATTGCATTCTCAGTAGGAATAGTTCATTAAAATAAAAGAGATTTTTGTCCAGAAGAGACTACTAAAATGACTTAATGATGGGTTTTATTTTATTTTATTATTATTATTATTATGATATATATTTTTTTTTTTGTACATTCACGTAGCTTTTCTCACAGCTTCACAAGACATTAACTGATGGACTGGAGTCGTGTGGACTACTTATGGATTTCTGTCATGTTTTAATCAGCTGTTTGAAATCTCATTCTGACGGCACCCATTCACTGTAGAGGATTCATTGGTGAGCAAGTGATGGAATGCTACACTTCTCCAAATCGGTTCTGATGAAGGAACAAACTGTTCTACATCTTGCATGACCTGAGGGAGATTACATTTTCAGCAATCTTTCATGTTTTGGTCATCTATTCCTTTAAGAAATTAGCATATTTTAGGACAGCATTTGGGACAGAGGCTTGACAACAGCTGACCAAGATGGCCGCAGAGCGAACTGACTCATCTAAAATGGCCTTTGGTATGCCTCAGAGTTAACAAAACCCTTACGTGCTACAGGTCGATGTGTACAAACCCCTTGCCCTCCTCTCATGTCTGTTTGGCATGGTAATGAGAAAAGGTGATGGCATTACTTAGCATTTCAGACGTGGTTTGTATTCATTGGGAACAGCTCTGAGAAATGGGACTAATCAAAATGTGCAAATTAACACTCCAAGTGAATTGATTCCATTTTATCCAATTGAAATTCCAAACAGGCTCAGGTTCAATTGAAAGATGTGCTAGCCACCTAGGGTCACAATCTCATATTTAAAAAGGTGCAAGATATCAGCATGACACGTGGTCTGCATTTTTAGCTATTAAATGTAAAATCTCTGTTTTACATTTTCCATTTTCAAACACTGAATTTGAACATGTTTGTCGGCATCAAATGTGTCTTTACTCATGAATAAATATACTGTCAAACTGACTTTGTAGTAAGGCCATACATGAACATATACATTAACTGGCTGATCCATGATTCTGAGTCACATGACATGAATAAGATGGGGGAAAGCCTCTAGAAAATCATTAATTTACAATTTACAAGTTTATAAAGTTAATAAAAATTTTATTAATTAAATGCATTTCTAATCTGGCGCATCTAACAATTTTAAGCTGATTTATTACCATTTTCTATGGTTGAAACACTGATTGTGCGATTACATCAGAGAGCTTACATTTCACTAGTTGTATTTCATATTTTAAATGTGTCCTTTTTTATGTTTATTCTGTGCTATAACTAATGGAAAACATGATCAATCCCATCAATCGGGCTCCATTTTGTTGTTTGAACAGAGGCAGCATTAGTGACAAAATGATATTTTTAATGTTTGAATTTCATAAAAAAAACTGACATGATTTGAGATGTTATATGACATGAACATGAGACAATATATTTGAAAAAAATAAGATGACACATTATCTCCCCCCCCCCCCCCCCCCCTACAAATGGCACATTGCGAGTCAGGAATTTCATTATTGCCAGGGAGAAGTGTGAATATTTGGAAATATCTGACTGGGAAATTTAGTATTTCAGAGAGCTTTGTGAGAAATGTGGCTCAGATTATTTGGTTTTAGGAGAATTTAATTCCAAATGTTCATTACTGAGACCTTTAATTTCAGGCTTTGGTCATTTTCTCAGTAGAAAATATAAGTTAAAAGAGACTTGTTTAGACAACTATATCCAACCTTTTAATGCATCAACATAATTTATTTTATTGTTCTCAGTTGCAGATAAATGTGTGAATCTCAGCGCAATATAAATGAAGCTCAAAGTGCGCGAAGCATAAGAAAGGAGACAGAAATGGAGAGAGGAGGTTCTGAGCATTTATGTCAGATGAAAAGACTCTGATCTGAAATTCATCTTGATCAAACGTCTGTCTTTTATTATGTGAACACATTGAAATTGTCAGATGTATTTGCATATAAATGGTCTCCATGGCCTGCTGTGGGACTGCAGGGCTGGCAGACCTGATGGCAAGGCAGAAAACAGTTCATTTCTTTTCTATTTTATTATGTATGTAGCATTTCAGAATACCTTTTTATTGGCATTGAACAAAACATTTGTCATTAAGAGTGTTTTTCGTAAGTCAAGCATTCTTAATAGTATAGAGCACTGTAGTGACCTTTTTATTTTTATTTTTTCAAATCTCAAGTTCCCAATGTATTTTGTTGTAGAATAAATATATTGAGCATTTGTTAAACAAAGATCTTATTTTATTTAAACAAAAACCCAACTGACTTCAGGACGATTGTTGAGAAGAGGGATGCTGTTACTTTTCTAAGCAATCACACTTACAATTTTCATTGAAAATGAAAACAATCAATCAGAAGGCCCTTATTAATTGGATAGCAACACCCTGGCAACCACTATGTCATAGTGGAAGTGAATCTTACATGAGCAATACTACATTTTCCGGACAAAAAGTAAAATTCTTCTTATATTCTGGTTGAGATTTACTCGCTTCTACAGTAGTTTAACCACGTCCGACTCAGATCCTATCAGATCCCTCATTGTCTTGTCATTGGAGTCGCTGCGTGTATCAGCCTGTTCATTCTGCAACCTCCAAATGCAAACAGCACATAGAGATTAGATGAAGCCTTTAGGAATTCACCACTGTTGATATGATGCTGTCAAGTAAGCAACTAGGGAAGATGGTATTAACATGCCTTTGACAGTCAGATAATTTCTACATCAATTAAACCTCCGTATTGACGGATGACTGTGCAAAAGAATCTGCAATAGATTTTATCTACGGAAAGCTCTAGACCATCCTAGATGTCAGAGGACTAACACAAAGGCACGTTGTCTTTACATCTTTCCATTTGCTTATGTAGTCAATCATATCTAGGAGGGATTGTTCACACAGCACAGTATAGATCATTGCAGGTGTTTGCTTGTTAATTGTATCTCGTTTCAGTTGTTTTGATGTGCTCATGGCACCATGTAATGCACTTTCGCAATAGGTTAAACCTCGGTTGAAAATGAATGACATGCACTTGTGTAAACATCCCTAGTTAAACAACCATTGAATATGAATGTCAACTCAAGCGAAGTGTTATGGCAAATTTTCACATCAGATCTGCCTCTTTGTTAAGCAGTTGGAGCGTCAATGCAGACTATTCATCACTCCATAAATATCAGCAAACTCGGTGAAATGCTTTGACAAACCCGTGCTCTTAAGTGTTGATATATTTCCTTTTTAAAAGGCTTTCTGCTGCCAAAGCTATAGTGAGCTCTGAGCTGCCTATGTAAACAGCAACTTAAAGTAGGCTATGCAATCCCAGAATGTGCTGTAAAGAGCTCAGTAAAAGTTCAATGAAGTTCAATTAAGATAAAATTAACTATTTTACACAACATCTATGTGTGCTATACATTGGAGTAGCACTACACTAGTTTAGCAACAAGTGAATTTCAAACTCAAATTGATTCACAAGTAAAGACAGCAAATAACACAAAATTTGGGACATGTGTTGTTATTGTTAACTAAAACTAAAATTATAACAATAATTTTTTTGTTTTTAAATAAAGCTGGAAAACAAAATATAAATATTAGACGAAAAACATGAACTTAAAAAACTTAAATTAAAATAAAAAATATTGCCTTGGTAAATAACTGAAAGAAAATAAGCCGAGGTTTGAGGACAACTCAATAAATAAATAAAACCTCAAAAAAAAAAGACACTGAAGTCTTTTGAATATTTATTTTCTTGCAAGAAATGGAGACAGGGTGCGGCCCTGAATGACACTCATGCATATTCATATTCAATATTAAGATATCCAACTATGTCCCCAGATGTGTTTCTAAGTATTTAATGCAAATTATTTCTAAGAATCTATGTATAAAACAGCATTTCTCTTCCAACACTTGTCTTGCACACACACACACACACACACACACACACACACACACACACACATTAAATAGATTTCCTCTTATCTCAGCTCATTGAAAACTCAAGCATATTGAAGCTAACTGAATTGCATTGCATTTAAAAAAATAAAATAAAAATGATTACCTCTGAACATCTTTTATGTTTGCAGTCAAGTAGCCTGTTTCATTCCTTGTCTCAACATTCAGGTGAAGTATGAGGAAATATTAACTCACATTGTAACATAGCAACCATCCCATCAGCATTCACTCTGAGTTTGACACTTATTTTTGTTCTGGCTCATTTGCTATATTATTAATGACAGACTCTTTCACTGTAAGTCAAAGAATATCTGATGAAGTATTTGTCATCTGTGTTCCTTCAGCAATATTATCAGACTTCAAGCAATCTGTCAACTGATGATCCATATGTTACATAAGTCATTGTTTCCCCATATCATATATCTGCTGGAGTCCTGTGTGTTTCTGCGTGATAATTGATCCAGGAATGGTAAAGTTGATATAAACCCATTTTTATGGTACACAATCAATAATACTCAATTTACCATACACCAATAGACTGAACATTTTCGGTAAAGGAAAGGAAATGAACTCAATGAACTGCTAAATATTCCTGGAGGGAAAAACATGAGAAAGCATTCCAATGTACACGTGTACTGAGCAAGATTTTTTTTTGTGTTCACATATGTAAAGATAGAAGATAAAATATGGCTTCTTCAAGTTTTTTTCATCACATAATCAATAAAATCAACATAAGGCATTGAAATTGCATGTTTCAAGTCTTATTGCACCTCTTTACAACTTTTCTAGCACTATATTAGACAGGGTGAGACCAACATGTAAAGCGACCAATCAGTTTGCTTTGTTTTAATTCCAGTTAAAAAAACTAATGCTGTTCACTTTATTTAAACAAATTCATTTTGAATTAACACCATTGTATCAGGTTTCTCATTCAAACATGTTTGTAGATTCGTTCAGGTTCATTTTTGGATCAACTCAATGTTTTCATTTAGAAAAAAAAGAAAAGAAAAATTAAGTAGCTCAAACTAAATTTTACAGCTTCATCAATCTTTCCACGGGGCTGGATATGGCGAAAGAAAATGTGCAAATAATGTTTTATTATGTTATGTTGCTATTTTACAATTAGACATAAAACTTAATTCAGTCATGTCCAAATAACTTTGATCATGTTCATCCAAAGAGGTTTTGAGTTTTAAATGTTGAAATACACTCTTAAAATAAAGGTTCTTTATTGGCATTAATAAATCCATTAAGAACCTTTAACATGTGACCTTCTTTTCTTTATAATGGAAAAAAGTTTCTTTTGATTATTAAAATGTTCTTCACACGAATACAAATAATGGTAGAGCCGTTCACTGAAAAGTTATTTGGGGAACCAAAAAAATGGCATATTTGCAAAAACACCCTTTTGGAACCTCTATAGATTCCCCAATAATAAACCTCCACAGAAATAATTTTGTTCATCCAAAAGTAAAAGGGCCTGAGGGTAGGGTTTTGGGGTCTTTTGTGTTCGTCAGACGGTCAGTAAATGGATTGTGGTGGTCTGTGGGTGTGAGGCTGAAACTAAAATCTACAAGTCATGTCAACAGCCCAGAGTGGCAAAAGCATGCTAATGATACTTAATGATGACGCCGCCACTGGATATAATAGCTTTTTAGATTCTGCAGAGGCTGTTGGGGAATTTAAATGACCCTGCATTGGTCATGTTGTTTTGAGGAAAACTTTCAGAGCTACAGAGATTAATTCTGAGCCTGCATTCTGCTCAACAAAGGGCTTCATTTAATTATTGATACACCATTACATTAACTTTCTCTAGACTAAACAAACGACAACAGAATCTTCTTACTCTTCCAAACAGTCAGTCTGTGCATGATAGGTGATAAATAAATCTGCAGGGTTAGGCTAGAAGTTTTCAGAAATAATTGTCAACATTGATATTTATGCTTGAGAGTTCATAAAAAACATAATATACACTGATTCAAGACTGCATTTATTTAAGTGTGTGAATGGGTGAATGTGAGGCAAATTGTAAAGTGCTTTGGATGGCCATGTGGTCTGTTGAAAGCGCTATATAAATGCAGTCCATTTACCATTTTACCATTAATCAAAAATATTGTGAAATATTATTACAGTTTAAATGAATTTTTTTCTATTTGAAAATATTTTAAAATGTAATTTATTCCTGTAACGCAGAACTGAATTTTCAGCTCTATTACTTCAGTCCACAGTGTCACGCAATCCTTCATTCTGATTTGCTGTTCCAGAAACATTTAATATGATTATTAATGTTGGGATTATAAATGATATATTTTTTTCCATATTATATTATATGTAACATTATAAATGTTTTTACTATTACCTTTTAACAATTTAATGCATCCTTGGAACTATTTATTTCACTAAAAGTCTCTCACCTAAGTCAGTCATTGATTTGTTCCTTTTGTGCAGCATATGATTTTATCTAATCAAAATCTAGTCACATCTTTATTGAAAAAAACTTAAATAAATATCCCTGTAAGATCAATGGATCAAACTCAGATGTCACTTGTAGATAAAATGTAGATAAACGTTTAATTAAATATTTTATATTTCTATTATGAAGCTGCACAATGTATTGAAAGTTACGTATCTTAATCTGAAAATCAAATCAAGTCCAGTGTCATTGCTATTACATTAAATAATCACATTTTACCATATCTATTCTGCAGAACCTAAAATCAGCACAGAAAATTTAAGAAAAAAGTTCCATCTGTGCCAATCAAACATGTTCAAAGGACCGCATGTGAATATAAATCTGAATTGCAATATTTTGCAATTTGATCACTTTGATCACTGGCCGTTTGATCACACCCGAATACGGACACTGCTCCACAACGTCCGAGGAATGTGGTTTCAAATGCCTCCTTTGCACCTCCACGTCTCAACTCCCTCTCTTCTCGGACCCCTGCAGATGTACAAATAACACAAAGAAACATTTGATGACCCCGACAATTATATTTCATTCAGATAAGATCAGCCAGGAAGAGTCTGTCTGACCAACACATAAAGTGACCGATCACTCTTAAAAATAATGTTTCTTCATTGGCATCTGTATGGTAATATGGAGCTAATATTGCATGTTGTAATGGACTAAATGACACAGAGCAACACTGGCTTTAAAAGAACTAATAAATCAAAATTAGGTGCAATTATGGCCTTTAATAAAGCAATAGTTCATTCAAAAATGAATATTCTCTCACTATTTATTCAATCACATTACAAAACTCATATGTTGTTATGGAAAGGGAATCTTCACACAGCTCTTCTCCTGTCAAACTGTGCTCCATCTAAATATTTTTGCCAACATTATTATTGTTAAATCATAGTTCAGTCCAGTTTCTGGAAATAGGAGAGTCCATTCTGTCTTTGAATATTAGAACTTTGTGGCATTTGTACCTTAGTGTGCTCTACCGTATGTAGAGTTATGCCACTGAAATGTATACAAGTTAGAAATGTCAAAATCTAAAAAATGGACCTTGGTCTTGTTCTGATTTTAAATAAATATGTTATGCATATGTCTAAAATTGATTAAATTTAAGAGCAAGTCATGTTTTAATTGTAATATTCAAATGTTTGACAAGAAAAAAGTTTACACTGTCTTCGTTTTGAATAGCACATCCATTGTTTTATTACCTCAAAGTACAAAAGCTTTATTTTCCCTTTCATTGAAAAGTATGCTATCTTTGTTTAAAATAAATCCCACTTGCTTTGATATTCTGTTATCAAATACAATGACGCTCGGCCATTTTTAAGAGTAGCTTAAGTGTCTAAATAATTCTGTTTGTCACTAGATTCTGAGAGATAAGCTACATTTGCTGTTGTTGCTTTAAAAAACCGTCACGCTCGACTGTGGGCGTGAAAGGGTTACAGTTCCGTCGGCCCGCCCGGAAATGACTCCACCCAATCACAGCGCGCGATGCACGCCGGAGGCGCGTGACGTCAACAGACGTCGTGCTGGGATTGGAATGCTACATTGTAACAATCGCAACTAGTCGCTCCAGATTAAAGCGCTGCTGGAATGTAACGTTGTGTCGTCGGCGCCGCGGACGCTTTTCGAATGTAACAAGGAATAGAAAGCTTTGTCGGTTTGTAATGTTTTTACGAGAGCTTCCAAAGCAGCAACTGCACGATAACAAAGACAACCAACCTTTGGATGATTTATCAGAGAGAAATATGTGAGAATACATGGATTGGTGGGGATTTATCCGCTCAGGAAGTTTCGGACAGGGTCTTTCTGACTCACACGCATCTCGTGAGATCCATCACCGGGAGATGTTTGTGATTGCTCCAGGCTGGATTTCAAGAATTCTTCTCTGAAATAACTTTCTGATGGTTTCCATTGATTCCGAACAGTCCCGATGGCCAGCGGGGTTCAGGTGTCATCTGTCAGGAGTTTAGATGCTGTCTAATGTGAACCAGGCACCGGAGAGCAGAGAGGTCGATCCATAAAAAGGGTTTAAGGTTAAGTCGCCCACATGCTCTGGATTTGGGATTGGAATCACAAGGTGGAAGTTGAGAGCATCAAATCCCTGCAGGTCTGTGGAAGATGCTGTCCAGCAGGAGTTGAGACCTTTGCATTCATCAGCAACCAGCTCCATCTGGATCTAAGGACACATGCAGGCCAAAAAACGCTATTTAATTCTGTTCTCTGCAGGTGTGAGCCTCATTCTCCTCTTTTACCTTCAGGGACCAGCTTCCAGAAGGAGTCCAAACCGAGGGGATGACCCCCATCCACATTGGCCCCACTTCTCAGACCCCTTACAAGCTTTTATTCCGTGGGATCAGACTGAAACGGAGGACTACAATGACCGTGCTTCTCCGAGACACAAAAGAGATGACAACTCTGGAGCTTCCAAGTGCAGAATGGACTCCTGCTTTGATTTCTCCTTGTGCAGGAGGAATGGCTTCAAAGTCTACGTCTATCCTCAACAGAAAGGTGAGAAGATCTCAGAAAGCTACCAAAACATCTTGTCCTCCATTGAGGGCTCCAGATTCTACACGTCTGACCCGGGACAGGCTTGTCTCTTTGTTTTGAACCTCGACACTCTGGACCGAGACCAGCTGTCTCCGCAGTACGTCCACAACCTCAAAACTAAGATCCAGAACTTGAACCTGTGGAATAACGGGAGGAACCACCTGATATTTAACCTGTACTCGGGCACATGGCCAGATTACACAGAGGATCTGGGGTTTGATACCGGACAAGCCATGCTGGCCAAAGCCAGTATCAACACAGAGAACTTCAGACCAAATTTTGACATCTCCATCCCCTTGTTCTCTAAAGATCACCCCCAGACTGGAGGAGAAAAGGGGTATTTAAAATACAACACCATCCCTCCCTTTAGGAAATATGTGCTGGTTTTTAAAGGTAAGCGCTATCTTACTGGGATTGGATCTGATACCAGAAATGCGCTTCATCACATCCATAATGCTGAAGATGTGGTTCTCCTCACCACATGCAAACATGGCAAAGACTGGCAGAAGCATAAAGATGCTCGTTGTGACAAGGACAATGCTGAATATGACAGGTAAGAACAGATGGATTTCTTCTGTCAAAAAAACTTCTATAATAACTCAAATGAGTGAATCCTAAATAGACCTATTATTATATTATGCCGATCAGTAAAGTGGCCCCAAAAAAGTATTTGCACACTGGGAGTTTATAAGTGACATTGGAGTAAATAACAAAATATCATTAGCAAGTCATATTAATTTAAATTAATATTTTTTAATTAATTTGAATTGCTATTTTATGTTTTTAAACCAAAACATTTCACAAAAGACATTTTTTTTATGACGTCCGTTCTATTAAAGATGTATTGAAGATTTTTTTTAAAGATGTGTTTGTTTTGGGCCAAACCATTTTGCAAAAGATGTTCTTTTTAGATTTGTCGTGATTAAAACGTGTAAATTTCATTGCATTAGATAATAAAATATTAAACAAACTGCACAAAAATAATGCTAAACTTCACTTTTCTGATGTGTTTGCATTGACCTTAAGCAACTGGTGTCATGATGATTTATAGTGGAATAATTATTTTTGTGAACAGTGTGCAATGTGCTCTTTCTTTCAAATAAGTGTTTGGATTGATATATTGTTATCAAAAAGAGCCTAAATACTTTTGGGGGCCACTGTAATAAATGAATTATCTCTTAATTATTTTAATTGACTTTAATTATCTTTTAAGTGTTACCTAAACATATTTGCTGTCTGGAGAAAACACTTTCTGGTGGAGAATGCACTGGAAATGGTGTTAATACATCCTGAAATGCTTATCTTGCACCAGATATTGTTTCATGTTGAGATTGTTTCAAATGATGATTTAAAAACCTTTTTTTTTACTAAAGCAATGGTTTTTAAACCCTAAGCTGATTCTTATCATAATGCATCATTTCCAATTGAAGTGCACACGAAAAAGCTGCTTTGGCATTAATGCATAAAGATGTACCATTCGTAGGAAGCAAAAGCTTTCAATATGTATCACATAACCCTGAATGCTCCCGGAATATCTACCGCACACAATCAAGATATATTCCAAATGCTTTTGTCAGTACGTCTGTGTCATGCTGCTTTATCTGTGTGCATCTGAACTAGGATTGCAATAAACGTTTTGCTATAATTTTCCCCCTTGATTGTTATCATGCCCCTTTCATCATTTCAGTGGTAGGTGTGAAGAAGTCAAACTTTTGCATCCCCTTTACTTCGCTGTTAAACAAACAGTTATCTCCGTCTCTGTTGTGGGTGCTTCGGGCCACGGCTTCCTGCTGTTTTTTTTCCCCGGTGGCTGCGGCGCTCGCTGGGATGGGGACGAGGGTCTCTGAAGGATTAGTAGAAACAATGCCCCTGGTGCCAGTGGGGGGAAAGCTGCCTCCCCTCTGTTTAAACAGCCATTTCCCAGACCCCACTCCATCACCCAGGAATGCCTGTGTCCCGCGTAACCCCTCGTCTCTGGCAGCATGAACTCAGTGTCATCCTGCCTATAGTATACTGACAAGCTATGGGTGATCTGAAGAGATACTCACATGCCACTCACACAGTTAATAACACAACCCCTCAGAAACACAGCTGTGTGCTTAACAATGAGACATCGCTGAAATATGATTCCCCTTTGAGTCTGACGTGGATGGTGGTTGACTTATAGGTTTTTTATGGTTTGATGCTGATATCTAAATGGCAGGATGGCTGATGTACACTTAGAAGTTTTACAGAAAAATACAAATAAATGTTACAAATAAATAAAAGGTAACACGCTGAAATAAACATGAAATTTGGAAGTAAAAGAAATTAATTTATCTAATCAGTGATTAATTCGTCTACCAGCATTTGAAAACAAAATATTTCTGTAATTGTCAAATTTATTTAATTAATAACCTTTACTTTGGTGAAATCATTGTAATACATGGCCTTTAATGGCTTATTGCTTACGTTTTATAAAGACACCTGTGTTCATAAATTGTTACCTTTTATAGTATATGTATACATCAGTGATGCGCGGGACAATGTATTAATAACCCGCACCCGACCGACGTTTTCAACTAACTCGCCCGCAACTCGGACCGTCTATTTGTATGTTTCTGCAAGGTCAGCAGACAGTGAGGCTTTCAGTTCAGTCTTCTTTGCCGCCTCCATCTCTACGTGCTGACTGATCTCGTGCGTCATCTTCATGCCAGCTATTCAGCCAATAAAGTGTAGGCCTATGTATTTCCAAAATGTGTTCAAAAAGGTTTAATTGGCATTTTTATTTCAAAGGACCCGACCGACCGTGACCCGAATATCATTAAAAATATTTTTGGATGACTCGTAACCGCGGGCGACCGCAGGCACCCGCTCATTTTGGATCAACCCGCGCATCACTGGTATACATGTATATGCGGTCACAGCTTGATGCATCAGTTTATGTTATGGTTTTTGCTTAAAGTGACGTAGAGACAGTTTCAGAATTATTTTTTCAGTTTTGATTTTGGGTGCAAAAGCAGTGGTGGAAAGGTTTTTTTGGTTTTACATTACTTGTGTGGTGTTTTTATGATGTTTAATCTAGCAATGTTTAATGCAGACATTTCATGTTGATGATAGCATGTTGCTCCTAGCTTTGCTTTCAGAATTGAAATTGAAATCCACACAAACTTGTTTAAAACTAGTGACATTAATATATTCATATGAACCAAATTCACTTTGATTATGGAGTTGAGATGTAGTAAACTTCTGATTTTAATGCACTTGGTTGCACTGAAGCTCTCAGTGAGGACCGTTTTCCTCAAAGTGCTGTGACAATTCTGAAAATGCATGGCATATTTCCATTTGGAGGCGGATGTTCATTCCGTTCTCATTTCCTGTTGTAGCCATAGGCCTTCCCTCTGCTCGCGCTCTACAAGGAGCGGATGATGAAGTTGTTGAACATAACCGTTTTTGTGAATGTGAAATGCTGATGGCTGTGGTGCTGAATAATTGATCAGATGTGTTTTATTCATGTTATGTGTTTTTTTCTCCACTTGAAAATTTCAGGGTGTTCATGAATTATTCATGAGAACAAAATCATCTGCATCATTCCTGTCCAACATTTCAGATTTGCTCACAAAAGACTATGAAACAAAATGAATAGCCTGATCAAATTGAACTGCATGGGTTTTATTGATTTTTTTAAAAAGTATTTTCAAGCAATTATTGTGTGCATAAGGCCTTAAAAGAATAGTTCACCAAAAAATGAAAATTTGCTGAATTTTGTACTCACCCTCAGGCCACCCAAGATTGAAATGAGTTTAATTCTTCATCAGAACAGATTTGGGGTCCAGATGAGAGTTCTGTACCTCTAATTCTGTTTTCTCCAGTGAAAATGAAATCTCGTCTGAATCATGAGAGAAATATGCACAGATCAAACCCAGTTTACCAGTGAAAACAATCCAAAACAGCTTTAAGCATATGTGAGTGGGCTTTGATGTGATAGCAGGAGATGGACTAAGTTAATAGAGGAAGTGCTATGCATGAAGCGTAACATGCAACTTTTTGCTACAAATATATGAGTGGTGTGGATTATTGTGATGTTTTTATCAGCTAGCTGGACTCTCTAAACACATCTAGAATCACTTGTTGCACTCTTAAAAAGAAATGTTTTTTTTTCTAAATGAATTCTATTGAAATATAATATGTTACTATGTAGCTCTCTGAAAGTTCTCAACTCCGTATCCCTGTTATACAGAAAAGAATGACTTCCACAGATGTAAGAAACAAAGACCACAAAATTCTTGATGATCTGCCCTGAAGCATCTGTAGTGTGTCCGTTGTTTTGCTCAGTCCGTATCTCAAACCAATCTCAATCCTTTATTAGGCTGCTTCTCAATTGGGGCTCTGAGGAAGTGGCTTATATGATGTCATTGACAAAAGAAAATGACACCGGGCATCGGCCAACTTGTCTGCTGCTGCTTCTTGTTGGTTGGGACTATTTCATGTGTTTCTTGAGTTTTTTTAAATTAAAAAAAAACAATTGTAATGCTTTACTTGAAGCATTGAATGCATTGCACTAAGAGTTGTCATGTGTTTTAATTGCATTAGATGTAAAAGGTCATATTTAACTGTGGTAACAGTTATTCATAAAATGATACAATGCATCATAAGGTGCATTTCAATGCTTTAAAGATACTTTCAAAATGCATTATTTATAAAGACTTGGAGTAAAGCGTTACAAACATTGTTTTGTTATGTTGTGTTAACAACTTAAGAATCAATTAGTTGATGGGTTGTCTGAAGTTGACTAGTTGATAGAGGATGAATTTAAAACTGCAACTTCTCAAAGTTTTAGCATACTGACACTCCAGCAGTTACTGTAAACATGCTGAAGTGCACAAAATGACAAACACTTTTTAGCACTTCTGCATCTCTAAACATTTGTTGGACATTTACTTAACCACTCTGGGTCACCCCTAATGAACATTTCTAGAATATGAGCGTTCAAAAATGCAAAAACGGACAGTGCCGTCTGTGGTTAAATAAGGTGGAAGTAATGGTCTCCCAGTTTTCCACTGCCTGTTATGTGGAAAATCCAGACATTATCTGTCACTAATAACAAGGAAGTTGTGGTCGTCTCGATTCAGCCACTGAAAACACCAGCAGTGCAAAACATCACAAGTCTGTTCTCGACACTGTTGAGATTTGAATCATTCGTAACTTCTGGTCACACAGCTTTGATTTAACTCTATTTAGACTTTTTGTCACCTGAATAAAGTCTGAATTTTTGAGCTCCATATTAGTTTTCTTTGTGAGACTATTTTCAGTTTTTTTGTACAGTGTTTGTGTGAATCTTCTGTCATGAACAATGGATTCATATATCAGAGTGCCACAAATTATAATTTGCTATGATTTTTATTTATTTTTACTAATGTTTTTACATCTTTTGATTAAATATCGATGAATGCAGTTAGTCAAGTGTATGAACTGCAATTTAAAATTATATATAACATCAAATTTTATCTGATATTTTTGACTTTTGTATTCAAGAATTCTACAAGTATCGTTTTACTGTTATCGAATTTGTCTGAATATATCATCTCAGATGGTATTTTTCATATAGTCTCATTTTTGTTTGCTTTCTCACAGAGGATCTGTGGCTCTTCACCAGCTTTACCCATGTTATTGTGTTCTCTATAAAGGAAGTGCTCATCTGAAGTCTCACTTCTGTAATGCAGATTTGACTACTTTCACCCGCATGAGCTTCTCTAATTATGTACTCAGGCTGTGCGGCAGCTTTAATAAGATCGCACACTTCAGCAGACAGCGGACTGTTCACAAATCAATGGCTTCTCCACTTCTTCCTCGCTGCTCAATTACAACCCAAGTATCTCACAAGCTCTGGAGATCATAATATAGTGGTGAGAGCATTCAGTTGGCGATAATAATGATAAAACATTCACTTTTATTAATCAAAGTCCTGATGATAAGAACATTGCCAAGTGTCTTTAAGGGCTTGTATCTACATGCCCTGATTATAAACTCTCAAATTAGACCGTAAACTCAATAAGTCTGTAAACTCCATTGTTGGGCTCATTGTAGCCTCTCGTATTGTAGTTTTTGCTGTCAGTCATGACTGAAGTCGAATTGGATTTCGGTTTGAAGCATGAGCGAATGAATTCTTGTGTCATAAGTTCTTATAAGAGCCTTTTTATTTAGTTAGTCATTGGTAGTTCACATTTGTGTCTCAGACAGCTTATTCAGTAAATTGGAATTGCTTAAGCTGTTTTTTACTTTCAATGGTGAATATTACTGTTGCTCTTATTTAATAAAAGATGCTACTTTTCTAAACAATTGGCCCTACAGTTTTTGCCTGGCAGATGAGAAAATGTCCTTTTGATGTATCTCCTTAAAACATAAATGTAAACCACCCACAACACCCTAGGCTTGTATAGATGAGTTTTCCATGGGCAAACATAACAAAAATCCAGCCTGATATGTTTCTTTTTCACTTGCCGAAGTTTCGTTTGAAGGACTTTATGATTGATGTGTTGGATGTGTCTCAGTTCAGCTCTGTTAGTGGTGTTGCCATGAAATGGTAACATGAACGTAGTATATTCACAGGTTGAAGTGTCCTGGGTCAAGTGTTCAGCTAATGTGTGAGTCGGATGTAATGATAGTTTAGACTGTTTCACACCATGTATGTGGAGACCAGATGGGGAGATGCCATTCAGATGTGTGGGAAAACACGCTGGGACACAGAATCTCCTTTTCAGAATGGACATGAACCGGACAAGTGATTCTCCGGTGGACGTTTTGATTTGGATCATTCTGCAAAAACTTTTTTTTTTTTTTTTTGGAATGCCTTACAATGTTTTTGTTTTTCACTGACATATATTATAAGTGCTTTATGTGGTGCTTTTCAATGCAAAATGCCCCACTACATTGTTAGATGCCTGCTAGTGTGTTGCCTAGTTTAACATGTTGCTATGTGGTTTCTAGGTGGTTGCTTGCTGACCCAAGTCAAATAATCACATTCCCGAGATTAGTTTTCTCCCTTTTCTTCCGAAATGCTCGGGGATGGATCTGTGATTCTCTGATCTGCCCACATTTCCACTGACCAAGTGGTGATCTAAGTGCCCACAAATAAACATGCCATATCACTGTTTACATGCATATCATCTGCAGTGTTTACATTGGTGTTTAAGGAACGTTCTTTCCACAACCAGTGAGTTGAGTGTGAAACAGATAAACTTCAGAGTGCTGTACGGTCAAACCACCATGTAGAAATGTCTGTTTTTATCAGTTTTCCTATAGATTAAATGTTATCTGTTTGTTCAAACAGCATTCAGCCAGTAGAGGAGAATGCTAATGAGTCAAACGACATACCAGGGTCAGTCTGATATTGGTGCAGAATCAGTATAAATTTATTAAGTGACTTTAAGCTTTTTTTTTCAAGTTAAAATTAGACTTTTGCTGTTGAAATCGATTTAAGTTGCAAAAAAGACCCAAAGGCTACATTCCTTACATTTTGCAATATGAAAGTGTTAAAACGGAGTTGTTGATTCACTCTAGTTTGATTCATTTATGTGAATCAGTTCAAATGGTCCATTACAGTGAATTGATTCAAAGCTTTAATTCAAGAAATATTAATAGATGTTTTACAGTTAAACAACCTTGTAGAAATGGCTGGTTTTATCGGTTTTCATTTAGATGAAATGTTATCTGTTTGTTCAAACAACATTGAGCCCATAGAGCAGAATGCTAATATATGAAGAGTCAGTCAAAGCCAAAGTCAACAGAAAGATTCTTCCAAGAGAATTTAAGACAACTTGAGTGAGTTTAAGCACTTTTTTAAGTTAAAATAAGACTTGTTGTAGGAATTGATTTTTAATTCTAAAAAAGACCCAAAGGCTATGTACAATTTTTGCTATCATACACCATACAAATATGAAAGCATATACAGAGAAAACAACATCAGTTGGTAAGTTTATTCATTCATTAAACTGTACATGGCATTGATTCAAAGAATTGTTGATTATAAACCCAACGATAGGCAATAGTTTGCTTTGGACAAGACGACGTCTAATGAATAACATGGAACAGTAACCAAATGTGTTTTATTTGTTCCCTGTGTTGTTTTGCATGTCGTTGTCTTGTCTCGTTCCCTACAGCTACTGGGAGAGGGTTCGAGAGAACGTGTTGGCTTGCCAGAGACGTGGATTAAATCCTCTCTATAAATACATCTCTCCGTCGACGTCAGGCTGTCCTCACATCATACGGCTAGCATGTGTTCTGCTCATCTCTCGTTTGGCACCGCTTCTTAATTAGAAGCGTGACGTGAGCTTTCGGTTTTAGGGTGAGCATGTGATCCCTTCTGGCCGTGGAAGAAAGTCTCTGACCATTCGGAGCAGTAGGTGCTGCTGGTTGAGTTTGGTGGTTTCACACTAGATTTATGCTACAACACTGACACCGTTTGAATTATAGCGCTTGGGATCATACAGCTTTTATTTATTTTGCAGATTAACATTCATTTTCTGGAAGCAGTTTGGTTTTCTGAATCTCAGAAAGGTTTTTGTCTTTGAAGTCAATGATTTTTTTTTAATGATTGGGCTCATTATACAAGTGTCAAATGGGTGAGGGATGTTTCTGTAGGTCCTGGAAACATAAAAAAACAAGTAGAGATGGCAAAACGTTGACTCGTTTACTCCGGTTTCTGTCTGATGTGGTCCGATAGCCTCGGTTTATGAAGGGTTCTTCTGGCATTCTGAAGTGTGATATTAGTCAACATCTTTAATTACAGACCATACAGATGTTTCCCAATAAAACAAATTTTTCCTTGGCACATTAAATGTTCGGGGTTTCCCCCATGGCCTGTTTGGTTTCTTGATCAACATTTGGTAACTACATGTGTTACTGTGCCAGCTCCAGTTCATAACTTTAAAAGTTTTTCGATTGAATTCTGGATCTCCTTTTTAGCATGGTATGAAACAAAGGTCAGCAAAATAAGCAATGTTTTACATCACGGTAATCTAATATTTATGAGACCAAGTTTAAAACTCATATAACAAAAAAAGTTTTGCAGACTTGAATGTTTAGAAAAGTTCAGCTTTTCTAGTGTTTGTGATATGCAAGTTGTTACAGAATATAATATCGACCTAGTTTTTTTTTTTCTCCAAATATGACTGAATACTCTTTGAATAGAAATAAACTGTGTCAGCGTTGTGGGCTGTTTTAAAGATTGTATTTTTGTTAATGCATTTGCATGAATTATTCAGCAAAACTCATTTATTCTTTGAGCTGAACAGTTTTCTAAACTTTTGATGTAGGAATACTTTACTAGGTTAATGAATTTCTGGTCATGTTACCACTTTAAAGTGAAAAGATTGCATATAACTTTCCACAGACAAGGTTAGTAAGAGATTTTGTCACACTAGTTTCATGTCAACACAAATACTCTTCAAAAGTTTGGGGTCAATAAGATGTTTTGGAAGAAGTCTCTTTTGCACCGTAAAACAGTAATATTGTGAAATATTAACTTTTAAAAAGGTTGTCTATTTACATATATTTTAATATGTAATTTATTTCTGTGATCAAAGCTGAATTTTCAGCATCAATCTTCCAGTCTTCAGTGTCACATGATCTTCAGAAATCATTCTAATATTGCTGCTCAAGATATTTTTTTTTTTTTTTTTTTTTCTGTACAAAAGACTCTTTATTTTTTTTTTAACTTTATTTTTCTACTTTTTTTTTCAAACAGATAAAACAACATCAACAAACATTTATAATACAAGTGCACATCTCCATCCTTACATACTTTTGCGTACACTAGTACAAACAAAAAGTATATTCTGAGCACATATACACATACATGGACATACACTGGTCACCAAGGAGAGAACTTATGTTATATTCCAGATCACATGATTCACTCAAATTCTGCAATACTGTTTTGTTAAGGGTTACACTGCCAACTCTATCCATTAGTTAGAAGTCAAAAATGATTTTCATCTCTTTTCAACCATTTCTGCCAATGTGATACCATACTTTCAGCTTGTTTTCTTAACGAAAAAGTCAGAGATTCCATATTGTACACCTCCGTTACAATCTCTTGCCATTCAAACATTGATGGGGGATCTTCTTTGAGCCATTTCCTTGTAATGGCTTTCTTACTGGCTGCTAGTAGTATATTAGAAAGATAAGTATCCTCTTTTGTCATATCTAAAGGGATGATGCCCAGGTACATAGTTTTAAAGTCACATTCCAGATTCATCCCCATTATTGCATTCATTTCTCTATTTAAATCCTGCCAATAAGTATGAATTTTGTTACAGTCCCAAAAGATGTGAAAATGGTCTGCCAGTACATTTCCACATTTTCTCCAGCATTCACCAGTTTTTGGATTCCCAGTTTGTTGATACTTTACTTTGGGGGTTATGAAAAATCTTATGGTATTTTTCCAGACAAATTCCCTCCATGAATCTGAACTTGTTGTATTCATCTGCGTTTTACACATAGTTAGCCATTCTTCTCCTGTAATACTTATATTGGCTTCCTTTTCCCACTTTTGTTTCACATAAGTTGTAGAGTAATTTTTTGCTGACATTAAACAGGAATAAATTCTTGATACTACTTTCTTATTCAACTTTTTTTTATATGCATCTATAAATATTTGCACTATTGTGGGACCATCTTCTTCCACATTCTTTATATTCTTGTTGAAGTAATCTCTAACTTGAAGATATCTGAAAAAATCTTGTTTATCTAAGTAGTATTTCTGGGAAAGTTGTTGAAAGCTCTCTATTCCATTCCCAGAAGAGATTAAGCAGAAGGATGTTATACCTTTTAAACTCCATTGTTTAAATCTCAGATCCAGTTTTGCTGGTCTAAATTGTAAGTCATGCTCCACCCATCTTAATATTCTTCCCTGTCTTTCCATTTTAGGGTTTTTTAATTCTTTATACCATATTTCCAAGGGGGTCTTTGTCCAGCAGTTCAAATTATGTAATTGTGTCTGCTGATACTTTCCATCTCCTAATAACGCTTGAAGGGGTAATTCAAATTGTGACTGTTCAAATTCTTTCCACTTTGCGCAGTATTCATCCTTACACCAGCAAACCAAGTGTCTTATCTGTGCTGCTTTATAGTAATCATCTAATGATGGCAGATCTCTTCCACCCTGTTCTCTAGGAAGTTGTAGAGTGTTAAATCTCACTCTAGGTCGCCCACTTTTCCAAATGAAGCGTGATATAATTTTTTTCCATTCATCAAATTGCTTTTTTGGTATGTCCACTGGCAAGGCTTGAAAGAGAAAAAGTATTCGTGGCAAAATATTCATCTTTATAATCTCTATTCGATTATATAGATCTAAGGGTAGGAGATTCCATCTGTTCAAGTCTGTCTTTGTTTTCTGTGATAGGGTCGAAATTCAATTTATAAATAATTGATAAATCAGCCGGAATTTGAACTCCAAGATATCTAATAGAGGATGTATTCCATTTAAATGTGTATTCATTACGTATTTTATTACTCGGATTATAATTGCATGAGAGAGTTTGTGTTTTATGTACATTTAGTTTGTATCCTGAGTATGATCCAAATTTTTCAAGGGAATACATCACTTTGGGAAGGCTGAGCTCAGGGGATGTGAGAAATAACAACACATCGTCAGCATACAAACATATCTTGTGTTCTATATCCTTTACTATCACTCCTTTAATTTCTCTGTCATCTCTGATTAGTTGTGCCAATGGCTCAATAAACAAAGCAAACAGGGCGGGGCTTAATGGACACCCTTGTCGGCATCCTCTTTCTAAATTAAAATAATCAGAGACCTCACCATTAATTTTAATTTTTGCTGTAGGGGTTGAATATAAGGATTTAATAATTTTTATTGAGTCATTTTTAAACCCAAATCGTTGCAAAACTAAATATAAGAATTCCCAACTTACTGAATCGAATGCCTTTTCTGCATCTAAACTAATTATGAGGGCATTTATTTTATTCTGACGTATTTTATCAATTACATGTAAGGTTCGCCATATATTATCATATGTCTGTCTTTGTTTTACAAAACCTGTTTGGTCCGTATCTATTAAGTCTGGGAGAATGTGTTCTAATCGTTTAGCTATTATGGATGCATAAAGTCTGTAGTCAATATTTAGAACTGAGATAGGTCTATACGAGCTACATTCCATTCGGTCTTTTCCTTCCTTTGGAATTACAGATATTACGGCCTCCTTCCAGGATCTAGGGGCATCACCTTCCTGTAAGGTGTAGTTAAAACATCCATGAATCATTGGCATCAATTGTTCCCTAAATGTTTTATACCATTCTGCCGGAAAACCGTCCATTCCTGATACTTTATTTGTTTTAAGTTTAGATATAGCTTTGTTTATTTCCTCTATAGTTATATTTTGAGTTAAGACTTTATTTTGTGTTGATCCAATCGATGGTAAGTCTAACTTGTACAAAAAACTCTGTATGCTTCCAGTCTGGATATCCCTTTTTTGAGAGTATAATTCCTCATAATATCTTTTAAAAGCTTGTTGTATTTCTTCCAGTTTATGACATACCTTTTTGGACTTGGGATCTCTAATTTTAAATATGTTTCTCTCTGCCTGCTGTTTCTTTATTCTCCAAGCCAAAAGTTTTTTTGCTTTTGGACCATTTTCATAAAATCTCTGCCTTAAAAATTTCAGTTTTAATTGTTCTTGCTCATCATAAATCTTATTAAGCTCGGATTTCACCTCTTTTATCTTTTTCAAAATAGTTGGGTCACTTTTCTTACCATGTTTAGTCTCTAATTCTTTAAGTTTTGTGTTCAAATATTTTAAATATTTCTGTTTTTCCTTTTTTTTTTGTGAAGCCCACATTATAAGTTTTCCTCTCATAACCGCCTTAGCGGCATCCCATAGGATACAGGGTGATACCTCTCCATTATCATTATGTGTTAAATATTCGGAGAGTTCTTTCTGAATATATTCTTGACATGCCTGATCCTTTATATGGTTTGCATTGAGCCGCCAGAATGTGTTTTTAGTTCTACTCTCCATGCGCACCGTTAGGTACATTCCCGAATGATCTGAGATGTCCCTTGTCCCTATTTTGCAGTCCTTGACTCTATGTCTTTCTGAGCCAAACATAAAAAAATAATCAATTCTAGAGGGGGACCTATGAGTGGAGGAAAAAAAAGTAAAATGTTTTTCAAAAGGATTTAAGTCTCTCCACACATCTATTAAACCTAATTCTTGCATAATATTTCTCATTTGTCTAGCTTCTTGACTAATTCGCTTGGAGTAAGAAGAGTCAAGCTTAGGTTGAAGTTGCACATTCCAATCTCCCCCGCAAATAAGTGTCCCAGATGTCTCCACTGCTATAATATTAAATACTTTTTTGAGGAATAATTTGTCTTCTCCAGGTGGTCTATACACATTTACTAATGTAACTTCATTTTGGTCAATAGTCCCTTTTATAACAATATATCGCCCTTCTTTATCAGTAATCTCAGAAAGCAACTGAAAATTAACCTTGTTTGAGATTAATGTTGCTACTCCTCGTTTACGGCCATTATTGTATGAAGAGAAATATACTCTAAATCCCATTTTCCCCAGTTTCTTGTGTTCTGTGTCAGAAAGATGGGTCTCCTGCCAAAAGATTATTTGTTGATTTTCTCTTTTCATTTTAGTAATAAGTTTATTTCTTTTAATTGGACTTAGTAACCCATTAACATTCAAGGTAACTACCTTATATTCCTGTCTCAGCATGTAATCTAAGCAAAAAAAGTTGTAGGAATTGAGGTGACCAAAACATACAATTCAAAACAGTGAACATATTGAACCACACAAAGAACAAAAAAGAACTGACCTCCAAACTTGAAGTTTTTCTTAACTTCCACATGTGAGGGGTAGGCCTTCTTTCTCTAAAGGGCCCCTCTCTGTTGTGCAAATTGCACAAAATGTGTTATCTTTTCAGCACCCATAATGACTGGTCTTATATTCTTGTATTTTCGGCTAGGTTTATAAATTAAGTCCTTGTTTTCTTCCCTTATAGGCCTATAAACTGTTTTATTCTAGGAAATTATAGTCTTCTTGTCGACCTAACGTTATATGTTCATTATTCATCCAGTATTCTGAGTCTTGCGCAATCTTAACAAATTAAATCCAATCATTCAGATAGAGCTTGAGTTATCTCTCTGAAACCCGCACAGTTTCTCCCGGATCTTTGCTCGATGCGTTTCTTTATTTTTCTTTGATGTCGCGTCCACTTTTTCCCACGATCTCTGCTTAGTTTTTTCAGGAGGGCCCATTCCAGCAGCCTCTTCAGTATTTATCAGGCCCTTTTCTTTTAAGTCTTTCATTGCATCCATCGTCGTATTGTATGTAACCGGGCCGTTCTCCAGAAAGACTTTCAGCTTTGCAGGTGGTGGCGTTTGGAACTTGATTCCTTTCCCTTTAAGAATTTTCCTGATCGGTGCGAATGCCCTTCTTTTCTGTTGGATCTCCGGTGGATAATCGTGGTCAAAGAAAATTCTTTTCTCATTGCAATTCACCTCTTTCTTCTTCCACGCAGACCGAAGAACCAAATCCTTTGTCTTATATTCCAGGAAGAATACCACCACCGATCTCGGATACGCATCCGTGGGGGGCTTGGGTCCGAGTGCTCTGTGACATCGTTGGATTTTGAGGTCCAGGTCGCCAAGTGCTAGCTCCGTTTTAATGATAGATTCGACAAATTCTTGGACATTATTCCCTTCGCATCCTTCCGGTATTCCGAAAATACGGATGTTATTTCTGCGCGAGCGTGTTTCAAGATCTAACAGTCTCTCCTGTAGATTATCTTGTATTTGGATGCTTTGACCGAGGACCTCTTTCAGCTCAGCATTGTTTTCCTCTAAATCTGCCACTCGCTGTTCGGCCTCGTCGATCCGCTCTGCTGTGGCGTTTAGGTCCGTGACTAGCTCATTCACTTTTTGCTTGACTTCTTGCTTAAGATTGCACAATTCTTCTTTCATGTCTTTCGCAATAGAATCTCGAAAGGCCGCCAGTTCAGTTTTAATATCCACACGAAAGGCTTTAATGTCAGCGTGTATCGCCGCAATACTAGCTGACAGGTTATCAGCGGGACCGTCAGCTATCTCTTCCACTGTTTTTTCCGCCTTTTCAGGTTTTGGTTGTGATTTAAGTCTAGCCTTTTTTGCTTTGTCCCCCTCCATGTTAATTAATTAAATTTGTTGGTTGATCAGAAGTATAAAATGGGGGATTAACGCCAGACCGTCTGGGAGCACTTACATTAGGCTGCTGCACGTGTCGGCGCCATTCCGGAAGTCACACCGCTCAAGATATTTCTGATTATTATTCATGTAGAATTTTTTTTTTTTGTGAAAAATTAGAAAAAATTCAAAATAACAACATTTATTTGAAATCTTTTGTAAAATTATACATTTCTTTTCCGTCACTTTTGATATGTTTAATGCATTCTTGCTGAATAGAAGTAATAATTTCTTTACTTTCTGATCCCAAACTTTTGAACAGTAATGTAGAAAAAAAATTTATGTAAATTTCAAAAGTCTTACAAAATTACTTTATATTATTTAATAAAATAATAAATAATTATTACAAAGCATTTTCAGTTTTGGTTTCGGCGCAGAACTTTCATTTCAATGCAATCCTATCAATTATTTATTTTAATTTATTTTTTTAGTAATGTTAAATATTTTCTGCGCCAAGTGGCATGCAACAAATGCTAAACAAATGCTTGAGATTTTATGTTAAATGCAAAACTAAATCCACTTCCATTTAATGTTATATCACAGCATTGCAATAGAAATGTTACTATGTTTTACTATTTTATTGTTTTAATAAGCCATCTCTTCTAAATAGGGAAACATTGTCCTTAAGTTGCTTTACTTTGCTTTGGGTTGCTAAAAACTGAGGTGTGTTTTCCAGATGCAGCTTAATAGCCATATTTCTTGCTGATGGAAAGAAGCTGTGGGAGTGAACAGATGTTCTTGTTCTTGTGACACGAGGAACGGAACAAGACAAGGTTAAAGGCTCGGAAAGCAGTCAGGGTCTTACTGGCATTTTCTGATGTTCTTTTAATAGTTGGGCAAATAGTTGTGCCTCACATACTAAATGCTTATAATGCCATTTTTTCAAGTTTCCATTTGCAGAATATTAACATAATACCACCACATTTCCATAATGAAAATTCAATATTTACCAACTTAGTGAAATTGTTACAACTCATTTTGCAAGCAAAGAGGTCAGCCAAACAAACAGAAATATACTCAATGCAAGTATGCAGATGCAAATGCTTGGTCAACATGTTGCAAACATTCTGTGGTGGGAATAAGACAAACCTCAGATTTAATCTAGAATTAAATACAGACTGATTCAGCCACATTGGTATGACATTGCATTGACTATAGAAGATATTTTTTTGTTAATATCCACTATAATGCAACCTGCAAATGGCATGTTTTTTTCACTATTATGAATTGCAGTTAGTGTGTTTTAGAATGAAGTGATGCATGATTTAAATCATACCTTTTGCTTTTACTTGGGTGGAATAGTTCACTCAACATCTTGTGTTGACTTCACAAGATGTTAACTGATGGACTGGAGTGGTGTGGATAACTTGAGGATTATTGAGATGTTTTTATTAGCTGTTTGGACTCATTTTGATGGCACCCATTCACTGCAGAGGATCCATTGATGATCCAAGTGATGAAATGCTAGATTTCTCTAAATTTGTTCCAATAAATTTGTTCCGATTAGTGCCAAAGTGTCAGAGTGACAGTGTCAAATAGTCATGAAATACTGAATTATGACTTTTCATCGTAAGAAATTTTGACTAAAGTGGACCGTGTGAAAAAAGCAATGAAGCCAATGTTTTTTTTTAGGTACTTAGGCCCATGGAGTGACATGATAGTGGTTATGTGAGCTAAAAATGTTTGACCCCACTCATGTCAGTCCACCTCAGCTTCTGCATTATACATCTGTTTCTCGGTGTAAGAGTAAGCCATTTGAATATTCAGCGCTTTTCAACTTTTTTAATGTAAGCTGAATTAACATTTTCCATATGCGCAGGAGGATAAATGGATGATTGATGAACAAGCATACCCTTAAAACAAATATGGATTAACAGACTGCCGACTCTGAATAATGGAGCAATTGTGTGCAACTGATGCACATTAATGAAGAGAGAAGGTTATAATGTTCCTCAGCTGTGTACATGATGAACAACATATTTATTTATTTGCATATTATTATTTTATTTGATATATTATTTGCATATTTTCAGCTGTTGCATTAATTTTTTTACTGTAATCAAATTGGCAATACAAGTCTTGAAATATTACAATTAGCCTATAAAACTACAATTGCAAATATTGCAATTGCTTTGTTTTTTTGTATTTTATTGTTTATATAATTATATTATTTATAATAATAATAATAATAAATACATTTGCATTTAGTCATTTAGCAGATGCTTTTATCCAAAGCGACTTACAAATGAGGACAATGCAATCAAAACCAACAAAATATTTTAGATTTTCTTTATTTTTCAGTAAAATAGTACACCTGCTGTATTTAGTATTTTATCATTATTATTTATTTAATTATTGGTCGAATTATGCAGCCTGGCAAACAACTGGATTTTTTTTAGATCACAATCACAATTTTTATTTGAAAAATTGCATTTCATATTCCCCCCCCCCACCAAATCGACACCCTTGTACTTGAAAGTAGAAATGCCTATGAAAATTAACTCCAAGCATTCAAAGGTCATTTCTGACACCATTGTCTTGGATGCTTTCATGAAACAAACCGGTTAAAGCAAACTAGTTCTGTTTCACGGTTAGATTAAGTTTCAGACTGTATACGTTTCCTACACCCATTCGCCAAATCCAGTGAATATTTTCCTCCTGCTCGGAATGCCACTCCTTTGGGCTGCAGGCCATTGTCATTTATTTACCAAGCGTTCCAGGTGTTCTGACAGGATGATGTATTTGTAGACCTTGGCAGTGCTGTGCAGGTGATATATTTGACGAGGAATGCTGAGAGCAGATATTTCCAGTGTGCTTTGGGCTTGTCCTGCGCGTGACCACGGTGCTGCTTCTGTCGGCACTCTGGAGCCAGTGATGACTTGCTTCCTTGGTATGACAAGGCATTTGCAATATTTTCTACTTGTACTATGAAATATGTTTTGAAAGCTACAAGGAGAATTACATAGAACGGCCAGCATAGAACAAATCCCAGTCATTCATTTGCAAACACAGCTGCTGATTCTGTACGTCATTCTGACCCGATTGGACTCATCACTGCCAGTTTCTGTGGTGCATTCAAAATGAGCTTCAGTGCATGTTCCAAAAATATTTGATAATGATCCTGCCTCAAGCTCTTCCTTGTCTCCCGCTGAGAGAAGTATTAGGATTTTGAAATTAATATCATCATGCTATTAGATAGTTTTGAGTTTTAATCAAATACTACATTATGAGTGCCTCTGAATTGCTTATTGTCAAGTTAAAAAATGACTTTACATGCCAAAGGCAATTATGTGCTTTAATTACTAATAGGTTACAAGGAGCCTGAAGGCATCATTCATTATGACAGTTATTATTACCTGTAATCCATAGCCTCAGACATACGTTCTGCAGTGATGTTTGGTTTCATGAACGAATCATTCTTTTGAACCTGTTCTTTTTAGTGAACTAGATTAACCAGTTCACTAAATCGGACTGAACCGTCTGAAACAGTGCACGGCAGATTTGTTCACTGGCCACTGAATCATTCTCTCAACCGATTCACTTGCTATTTGCTTGTGCTAGTCAGTATTTGAAAATAGTAAAGCAGTTATGTACTTTGAGTGTACAAGTAGAATTCAGAGGAGAAAAGTTAACAATATGCAGAGAAGATCTTGCCTGAGGATCTCATGTGCATTTCTCTATATCCAAACTCACAACTTTCATAATATGGAAAGATTAAATGGCACTTTTTCTGAGCTAAATTTTAATTTTATGGTGATTTATTCATTTCATTGCTAGAATATGTATGTAGTCGGCCGTTTTCATGATCACCCACAGGGATCTCTTGGTTTCATAGACAAAGAGTTGGCATACTGTGATAATGGCAGCAGCTTCTACAAAAAATAAAGGTGTCATGATAACCCGGTGCCCAAAGCCTGGGCCTTTGCGTGGTAAAAGCTTTGACTGCTCTGAAGATAGACACTTCTGCACTCTTGAAAATACACTTATCTGCTCTCTCAGAGGCTTCACTTCATCTGCTGAGATAAGAGCCTATGAGGGTTCTGTGCCTATTCACATGTGGGCAACCATAAAACACGTCGGTGTTGGCTGATGCATCCTGGCCCGCAGTTATGCACATCCGAATAATGTAGAAAAATCATACTGCAATGCCACGCATGCTTAAAAATAAAGGTTCTTTATTTGCATCTCTGGTTGCATGAAGAACATTTAACATCCATGGAAACTCTTCATGCCACAGAAGAACTGATCACTGAAAGGTTTTTTGGAGAACCAATAATGAATGATCTAAGAGTGTAGTAATGGACTCTTTAGCCATATAATGCCAATTATTGTTCATATTTAAATGGCATAGTTCACAGAACAATTAAACCCTCATGTCGTTCCAAACCTGAAATGAATTGAAGACATATTCTGAATGAATTTGAATTGCCGTGTGAGTGCTGTCAAGCTCCATAAAGAGACACAGTTATACCTATACCTATGTGTTGTATTTAATGTCTTCTGAAATGATTTAATAGCTTTTTATTGGTCAATTACATGAAATGTCATTGTTTAGAGAGCAACAGTCGAGGCATTCAGTGATATTTCAGTATTATTTATATAGTATGTATTAAAAATTTGTATTAGCTTTTATTTTATATATTCAGGTTTATATTTATCATTTTTATTTGTATACTTATTTTTTAAGATTTAAAAAAAATTATTTCAGTTTTGGTAATTGTTAGTTGTCAAAGCCAGATTTATCATTTTCATCAGTTTCTTTAAGAAAATTTTCATGTAATATTTATATTTTATTTTGGCTTTATTTCAGTTAACACTGTTTTTTTTTTAGCAGTTTTAGTTTTGGTTAACAGTAACAACACTAAAATAAATGACAACAGTAGTTTCTTTTTTGGATGAACTATTCCTTCAAAAAATCTTATTTGGAGTGTGAATTGCATGCATAGTTTCTTCATTTTTTATTTTATTTTTTTTAATCAAGATGTCTACCTTTTCTCTGATAACCTCGCATCCCAACGCTGGAGTTTTATTGCCTTTTGCCTGGACTTGTCTTGGCCTTTGTCCACTTTCTGGTGATGCTGGTGATTGCTGGAGATCAGGTTGCACGTTTCCAGAGTTTGTCTGGCGCTTTGACAACTTGGTGTGTCTCTCAAACCTGTCTCAACATCACCACAATGGCACAGGTAGAAAACCCACTTATGCGTGATATCAAATATCATGTTCTGATGCAGATGGAACATTTTTGGGTGGGGTTTTAGTGGTTCACAGTTTGTTCATATGTTGATCTGACAATGAATTCTAAACCAGGAACAAAAACCCTTTAGTGGCATATTTTATATATATATATATATATATATATATATATATATATATATATGTATATGTGTGTGTGTATATATGTTTGTTAATTGCAAATATTTTCCAAAACCTAGTGAGCACCCTACACTGACTAGAAACTGAGGCAGGGAACCAACTGAAATAGAACTCATTTAGAAATGCACTATAAGCATCCATTGATGGAATTGAGGAAACCCACACTTGACTTTAACATTTATTCATTTAGCAGACGCTTTTATCCAAAGCGACTTACAAATGAGAACAATAGAAGCAATCAGACCAACAGAGAACAACTTCAACAGACTTCAACAGAGTTTAGCAGTTAAGTTCTAAAAATCACATAAATACAAAGCATACACATATAATACGTCAAATAGTCCAAATTGAATTTGATTGACCTTTTTAATCAGTATTTTCTGGGTATGAATTACATACACTACCATGCAAAACTCAGTAAGATTAATTTATTAATGTATTTATTTATATATTTATTTTTTTAAAGTAATTAATACTTTTATTCAGCAAGGACACATTAAACTGACCAAAAGTGAGAGTAAAGATATTTATAATGCTACAAAATGTTTTATTTCAAATAAACACCGTTCTTTTGAACTTTCTAATCATCAAAGAATTTTGGAAAAAAATGTTTTGTGTTTTGTTTACACAAAAATATTAAGCAGTACAACTGTTTTCAACATTAATAATAATAATTCTTCACATTTATACAATATTACTGTTTTTAGTATATTTATAATTCATTATATATTGTTTCGTCTGCTGTCTGGGTTTAGGTTTAATTATGAATTCATTATAAGTTTTAAAAATGTGTGGCTTCATGGACATTATATAAGCAAGTGAGTTTCTCTAAAAACGAAATATGATCTCTTCTTGTATTTGCTGTTAGACTGAAGAGAACCAATGTGTACAAACAATGTGTTTCCTCTGCCAGCTCCGTTGCAGACTCCCCTGTGTGAGGCTATAACCAAAGACCTCGACTGGAAGCTCGCTTTTTAATCCCACCCGCTGTTCAACTAATTACCTGCCCACAGTTTTGGCCGGGGAAAGTGTTAACCAGGCTTACTTGGCATGATTTGCAGGCCGCATTCAACTCTGGGATTTTGCTGTTTTTGTTCAGGAATTAGTGCGAATGGGCTTCATTGAGCGCGGCTCATTAGGAGTCCAAGTGAAATCAAATGCAATTAGAAATCCAGTCTGGCATTAGTCCCAGTGCTCCTGTTTTCACCGTCCTCTCTGTTGGAGATTCACTCTCTCCGGGTGTTGAAGCAGTTGGTTCCCGGTTGGATCCGTTCCATGCTCAGAATTCTCATGTGGATGTGAGCTTGTGCACTTCCTGCTCTGGAGAACTGGGAACTTGTCATTATTTCCCACCGACAGGACTCCTGTGTTCCCCTCATCCCTCATTAAACCCAATGGCCTCTCCCTGACCCGAGAGGATTATAGCATTTCAGTGTGAATGCGTTCCTTGAGATCTCTTTGCCCACTTCTAATGTGGTGCTTTTTCACCCCTGGTAGGTCAGAAACTCGATATAACCTGTAGCTATTATGATCTGGATGGTGGTTGGTTACTGGTTGTTGAATAGGTTAATGGGTGTTAGGGGTGTAGTAATGCATCCATGTGTTGATACGAAAATTGTAGTTTTACTCTGGCTGTCTCCATATGTTCTTATAAAGTAAACAAATAAATGGATCTGAAATTATAGTTTTTATTGTTAACTAATACTAAAACCATAAGTTTGTTTACTTGAAATAAAATGAACTAAAATAAAAAAAAACATTTTATTTCAGCTAGTTGTCAAGGCAACATTTCTGATTTTCATTTAGTTTTACTCGATACTAAAATAACTAAATATGATCTTTTTTTTCAAACAAACAAACAAACAAAAAAACGAATAAACATGTCAGAAAAAAAACAATTACTTAAACTTGAACTTATAAAAGAAAATATAAAAATCACAATTCAAAATATTAATTAACTATAATAATATGTCAATGACAAAAACATTTTTTTATTGTTTTTGAACAAAGTCTTTCATGCTCACAAAGGCTGCATTAATTTTACAAAAAACAAACAAACAGTAAAGTACAGTAAAAGTGTGAAATATTATTAAATATAATTTTCAGCATCATTACTCCAGTCTTCAGTGTCACATTATCCTTCAGAAATCATTCTAATATCCTGATTGGCTATGTATATATATATATATATATAAGATTATTTTGGGCTATTTCCTTTTATCGTATAAAAATGCACAGTATGCCATCCATCTGTGTTCCATAATTTAATTGAATCAATTAGTTTTAACATCATTATAATTTTCTTTCTGAATAATTACTGCTGTTTATATTCAAAAGCAAGTTAAGAAAGCACAAATGTAATGTATAATGTACAAGACGTCATTATCGCATAACCAGCACTTTATATTGAAGGGTATTTCTGTCATTTTTGTTGGCATTTGTGCCCTAAGCCCTAGTTCATTTCCATTCTGGTACAGTTTGGCGAAGCGAAGTGAATTAAGCAGTCGAGTGAGCGTGTTGTGTGCTACAGGACAGTGGAATCAATATTTGCATGTCTTGGCTTGTCTCTGTCAACACAGTTTCCTTTGTGGTGAATCATGCATACGGCCGGTTCATCCAGGGACTGAAGTAGTTGTAGTGCTGACCAGAGAGGGCAGAATGAGCTTTAGCCCAGCGGTGACCTCACCAGTCACTCCATCAGCCTTCAGCGCTGACCCCGTGTGTCTCACCGATACATGAGCCGAACGCAAATGACACAAGCTGCTGTTCTTGGGTTTCTGTGACTCAGTCTGATGTATTCTATTGAGTATATTATGGATTGTTTCTTTAAATATGTCAAGTCAAATGTATTTGTATTGCGCTTTTCACCGTTTCATGTGTGTTTATACTTGCATTTAGCAGATCAGAGCAGAGCGATAATGTAATGTACATATATGAGGATAAAACTGGACATACCTGTATATCCAACTTTATTTTAAAAGCTACAGGCAACTGTAGCTTCTTCACTTTTGGCTTTAAAATGACTTTTTACACTTTTATTTGGCTGCTATAAATTTCCAGTAATTGACAACAAGTTACTACATATTAATTTACATATTATTTACTTATTTGATAAAATTAAGTTTTAGGTATTACCTTTTCCAGTATTTTTGCAATAAAATGCCTTTATCTTGCTATGGTTTGTTTTATAGCAAGACATAGAATTAAATGAATATTTTCACACAAAATTTGACTGCTTTATTGGAAATGACGCTTCATAAAATAAATTTAATTGTGAATTTTTCTTTGACACTTTTGGCTGCTTCTTTTTTTTGTCATAAATCATTGTCTTTTGCTCACAAGAATGCATTTATTTGATAAAAAAACAGTAAATGTTGTAAATATTATTACAATTTAAAATGACTGATGTTTTAATATATTTTACAGTGTGACTTTTGCAATATGTCTTTATCTTGCTATGGCTATTTTCATAGCAAGCCATATAATTAAATTAATATTTTAACAATTAATTATACGATTGGAAATAACACTTCATAAAAAAGTTTGATTATTTACCTTGAATTTTCTTAACACTTCTGGCTCCTTTGTAAACCAACGAATATCTTTCATGGATTTTTTTGCACATTTATTGTGCACAAGATTTGGTGTGGGTTTTTGTTTGCTCAGAAATTGCTAGTAAATTTGACAAATAATTTTAAAGGATTGTCAGGTATTGTGGCATATTGTTGATTACCACAATAAATAATGTCAGCTCAATCCTTGTTTCTTTTGTTACGATGAGGAATTTACACTGGATTGCAGACACGGAATGGAGTTAAATATATATATAGACTCTGAATGAACCAAGTGGAATGGATTTGAAGAAGCAGCACTGTGGAAGTCAAGGCTGTAGCTAAAATGTGGACTGGAGTTTAATTTTAGGGCATTCCTCAAGTGGAATGGATTTGACTGATGGCTCTCTGAAAAGTGAACAGACATATGTGCTGAATTAATTAGAGATGGTAAAAGTGAGTGGGTCCAATATCATTGGTCGGGTGGGTCTTGAACCGCCCACATACAGTGCTTCTGACGCCCATGATTGAAAGTTTTCTGAAGTCCTAAGATAGTTTTGACTGAATTTAAGGTTGTTGTTCACTGATGATCTTCATTCTTCATTTTATTATTGTTCCAAATCACTTGTATTATCAGCCCAATTTGGGAGCAAGTAAATAATAACAGAATTTAAATTTAAATGACAGAATTTTAAAAGTTATCAGTATCAACCAATAACTGTGTCCACTTAGCAACTGAAAAACCCATTTTCACCAAGAACATGATAAAAAATAGTTTATTAGGACTATATATTTATTAAACTATATAGTTTGTGTTCTTCCTGTTCTTCATCTTCTGTGGAATAAAGAAAGAAGATACAAAGACATTGGAGCTCAAACAACATTGGACCCCACTGACTTTCATTGCATGGATGTTCTTCAAAGTATCTTTTTTCTGTGTGTCATACAGAGAAAGCAAACTTTGGAAAGACATGAAAAACCGATGACCATCAAAAATAAGCTGTGCCAATATCATTTATAACTATGTATACTAAATGTCTAATAGAAAGGAGAATAAACAGGAAAAAAATGCTCAATGATGGTTTTTCATCAGTGGTGACCCATCCTTTCCAAAGGCTTGAGGAAATGATAGAAATCTGACTGTGGAGTTTCTCCACCCACTCCTTCATACACATAATAGCAGCATGGAGCCAATGAGACTATTGTTTTATGCACAGAATTAATAATGCACCGTGGAAGTCATTTTGCTGTGCTTATGTTGTCCATTGCATTTATTAATATCAATGCATTTGGTTTCTTATGACATTAAATAGGTTTATAATGCATGTTTGAAGTGCTATAAGGAGTGCAGATTTACTGTGTCATTTTCTAGATGAAAAATGTTTTTTTTCTCATGCCTGAATTTTTCCAGGCCTTCTCCTTGCTTTTTCATGCACTAGTTTTTAATGGGAGATGGAGACAGATGCCTGTTAATGCACGTCTTCAAAGGACGTCTAGTCTCATGATATGATCTTTTATGACCTTTGGAAATGCTGATCTTCTCCGCAGTCAGCGTTGGCCCTGCAAGCTAAAACTAGTGCATAGCTGTGAGGAAATGAGCCTGGTTGTTTCCAACAGGGTTGAAGGGGGCGTTTGGATCTCAGATGCATGCTGAAAGCAAAAGACACGGAGTGTGATTGTTGGTGTGTGTGTGTACGTGTGTGTGTGTTTGTTCGTCTCATAGATTGGCATTCCTTTGGCTTGAACTCGTGCTTAGCGACGCATAACTCTCCACGAGAGATTAAAGACAGTGGGAGTCTGACACAGCAACAGCAACTTTTTCTAGAGCGCCAGTGCTTTTTATTTTTTTTATTTATGATAATGTCTTTCAGCTCCAGCTTCATTTATTTTTAGCTTCCCAACTGTCTCCTAATTCACAGTGGAGCACAATGACAGTGTCACGACAACCTAGTAAAAGCGTCTTTAAAATGACACGTCGCATCTTGTGTGAGTCGAACCTCTGCAGCCTCCTCTTCTGATTTCTCTCGTCTACAAGATGTGGCTTGCGTCCCATTCTGTTACCTTACTGTAATGGATTTCATGTTTTCTCTAGAGATGTAAATGATGGATTACAGAAGATTTGCTCGCATCTCTCATTTCATTCTAATCAAATAAAACTGACATTGCAAGTGAAAATAGCTGGTTTTGAAGAATACCTGAGGGTGGATAATATCAAAATGTAACACAATGTATGATAAATTTTGAAATTATACATAAACTGCTGTTAAGCATAAGCAGCTTAATGCAAGATTGGTCTTATTTTACATGATTCATCGATGCAGCGTTGGAAAATAAAATGGTTGCAAGCAGTATATCATCTTGATGTTTTAGCTTACACTATATTCAATTTGTGCTGATTTAAATTATGCTATCATGACAGTCATCATGTTACAATTATTTTATACTGTTAAAATACAGGAAAAAGAATACTCTATTTTTTCAGATTTATTTGTTTGCTTATAATTATTTTTATATAAATTTTTTATTAGTTAATTTATTTTTATAATTTATAAATGTATTTTAATTTATTTGAGTTAATTGTTATTTGTTATAACATTGTTATTTGTTATTTGTTAATTGTTATATATATATATATATGTATGTATGTATATATATATGTATGTATGTATATGTATGTATGTATGTATGTGTGTGTGTGTGTGTGTGTGTGTGTGTGTGTGTGTGTATGTATGTATGTATGTATGTATGTATATATATATGTGTGTGTGTGTGTGTGTGTGTGTGTGTGTGTATGTACTACACACACACACACACATACATATACATGTGTATGTATGTATCTGTGTGTGTTTACATCTCTTATTTGATGTTTTTAAATAAAATTATAATTGTATTTATTTTTTGGTTATTTAAATATGTAAAATATGTATAAAATATATTAAATGTTTATTTATTTTATGTATATTTATGTATATAATTTGTTTATTTTTATAATTTGTTTTATTTAATGTGCTTGTCTTTTCGCTTACATACATTACTCATTCACATTTGTATTTATTTATTTATTTAGGTCTACAAAGTCTTTTACATATTTAAATATTATCTGTTTATTAATTTCAATATTTTTATATTTAAATATGGACAGTCAGTTTCTACATGGCTCATAAATTCACTGAGGAGTGAACGTGTTAATGTTAGTGTAAATCTATAATATACTCTTATTTTAAAACAGCAAGAATATCTGGTTTCTAGAGCCCGACCGATATATCGGCCGGCCGATATTATCGGCCGATATAAGCTAATTGCATTTAAATCGGCATCGGCATTTATAACGGCCGATGAAACATGAGAAACAGAGTCTCATGCTTCACTCATGTTATGAGTGTTGCATAGTGTGCCCACCAGAGGGAGCTCTGCAGCTCCAGAGTTAACAACAGTGCCAGAAGTCCACTACAGAAGAAAGCGATTAGCCAAGCCACGGAGATGTAACTTACTGTTTTGACGGTGAGTCTGTCGTTCGTCATGTGAAATGATTGTAGATTTAGTTCATACCCTGTATAAAAACTGTGTGGTAGTTCTAGCTAACGGTCCTATCATTATCACTTCTAAATATTCTGTAACATCACTTACAGCCGCTAATGCATTGCTATATTAGATTAGCCACAAAGCTAATACCATGTTTATCAGTGGAAGAGCGCGAACGTTAATAGGAAGTCAAACTATAACGTTAGCGTTTAACTTATTCTTATTCTATTGCGGTGTGTTTCCCACATAATGACCGCGTTATTGGGCCTTTCACACAGGACGCGGTATGCACGGCGCTTGCCGCTAGGTTCAGCGTTGCCCTTTAGATACAACGCGATTTGCGCTGCCCTATGGCGTTGGCGGGGTTTTAAAAACGTTTAGCGGGAGCTCTTTCATAGTCTGTTCCTCCTCCTTTCGGTCAGAAGCAAACATGTATCTGTCCCGTTGTAAGAAGCGAGCGATAGCGCTAGTCCTTCTGATGAGAATTAAGAGAGAAGCAAGGAAGAAGAGGCTACCCTCAGGTCCAGAGAACAATTTGGTGAATTCAGGCTGGTTACGTTACTCTAACGCTAATAGCTTCCTTTTTAGCAGGCCCCTTAAATGCTTGCTATTAACTTGTTTGAAGGTGGTTCTTCTCAAAATTGACAGCGGTGTGTTCATGACACTAACGTTAACCATTCAGCTTCGAATTGATTCCGTAATCTTCAGGTAACAGTAGGCTAACTTTACGTTCGCCAGCGCATGACGATGTTTTGATTCAGACTGCACAAAGAGAAGAGAAGAAGATATACGGGTCCGTTGTGAATGTGTCTGTGAGAGCAAATATAGTGTAGTTACAGTAACTACAGTAGGTGCGTCAGAAATGATTAAACCAGAGGGGACATGTAAATAAATGTGAGCTGAACAAGCGCTTTTTTTTTTTTTACATATTGTTTCAAAGCAGCTTTACAGACATAACAGGAAAATGTTGAAATAATATTGTTAAATATAAGTAGGTAATACCTATTACTTGACAAATAAAATATATATATATATTTCTCATTTTTGCCTATGTAGGAGATCCCAGTTTATTATTATTATAATTCTAATGATGACATGAGTAATGATACATGGTGATATTATTAATACACATGCTTATTCTTTCTCTGTCTCTCTTTCTGCCTACAGATGGCTGGAAAAGGTGAATGCTGTAGCAGCAAAGTGTGGGACTACTTCTGCAAATACTTTAACTTTAGTATTATAATTTATTTACAGTAAACACACAGACTGTTAAAACCAGCTTCAACTGGAAGAAAGTAAAAGTGTTAAATGTTTAAAACCAGACTGTTTTTTGATCATTAAAAAATATATACTTTTGATGTGCAATTGTTTAGTCATTGAGACTGTAATCTAAGGCTTTTTTTTAACATAGTCCATTCTGGAAAATGGTTTATACAGCCCACATACATAGAACAGGCAGATATTTTGCTATTGAATGTTGTGTAAGTGCAGTTTATAGGAAATGGGTCTAATATCCAGATTATTTTTAAAATCAAAAATATCGGCTTATAAATCGGCTCTTTTCGAGTTAATATCGGCATCGGCCCCCAAAAATCCATATCGGTCGGGCTCTACTGGTTTCCCATGAAAAGTGATGATTAAAGAATAGAAAGTTTGATCCATTTCAGTATCTCATTGATATTTGTAGTCTGCAGTGCTATTTATGTTATTTGTCCTAGTTTGATCTTTTCTCTCATTAAATGTGTCCAATTAAACTGTAGACCGCACTTGCCCTGGATGCACATTAACTACATGTTGAGCAAAACCAGGGAGAACATGCAGACTGCTGCTAGCTCTTTCTCCACGGACGAGAGCAACGTCTACAGGCTGACCAGATGGCCAGGGTCAACATGAGCCACGACATTGTTTGAAACTCAAGTCCCGTTAGTGACTGCGTTCACCTCCCTGCAGCTCCGCAGACCTGCCGCTGTCGGGGTTATGATTCCCTGCCCCTTCCTCTCAACCTCTACACCCTCTCCAGGCTTTTATTAAGGATGGGAAATCTCGAAGACAGGCCCGTGCTGTGTTTTCACCCTTAGGTCTGAGACACAGTTTCCTACAGAAAGCAGGCGCATTGGAGTGCACCGCTGTAGTGTGCATTAATAAAACAGAAACTTTCCTTAAGTTTCTTCTTTTATCCTAGTCACGGCTATACTAACTTTCATTCTTCGGGGTAAAAATAAGTTTAAAATAGTAATATACCTACTGTTAGTGGACTGTTAGTAGAGCTTTTCCTCTTAATAACGAAAAATACACCACAAAAATGACAGAGCTGAGAAACCAGCTGTTAAGAAAGCATCTGATCATAGTGATGTGGATGTTTGCACTCATCGAGAAAAGTCACATTGTTTATTTATTAAGTGCTTAAAAGTTAAGATAATCCATATAAAAGGTACTAAATTTCTTCTGTATATAATGTTTGCTTATTTAAATAACATTAGCATTGTATTAAAGTCTGTATTCTGTCTTCTTTCTGACCCTTTAGGTACATGTTTTGATGCTTTATTTATTTATTACAATTCCATTTATGGATTCTTAGTTTATTTATGGTTTTATTTATGTTTAGTTTATTTAAATGTATTTGCTTTTATATTAGCTTTGTTCATAATATGTATTGTTTTTTTTATTATTATTATTTTCTATTTGTGCTTTGCACATTTATTTACTAAAATGTTATTTATTTTTGCTTATTTTTATTTTACATACATTATTAACAATAGATTGCTTGAAAGCAAGCAGCTTTACAGTTTTAAACATGGAAAACCAGTGTCAGTGTCACTTTTGATTAGAATTACAACTTCAATATCTACTATAAAACAGTGTGTTTGTTTTCGTCTGAACAAAAGTAATGGACTGGAAACATTTTCCACATTAAAAAAGGCGGAGCCCCAAAGCACACCTACCTATTATCTAATTTCCACTGACCAAAGAGAGTTCAGAGGTGTTTACCAGCCAGAAATGAGCTTTTCCAGAAAGTTTGCTTTGGCAAGCTGTCCTGGACTTCCTAAATAAACTCCAAATTAACTTTGTTTGGCCTAATTTTGTTTGAAATGACACCGTTTTTTTCTTTGATTCGCTTCAGGTAAATCAGGGCCTTCATTCTGCTGTTCCCAGTGTTGTTGATTTGTGGAGTATACGCAGATTGTTTTGATAATGGCAGCTCGGAGAATAAATCCCAAGTGTGAAATCCCAGTGTAATTACAGGACAGAACAGGATGATATTAACTCAAATCGAGTCGTTATGATTAATGACACAGTCTGCAGTGGATAATTAATCAGCTGTATTTGCCCTTGAGGCCAGACATCCTTTTGGACAGTGGTGTCAAAAGTATTGACATTCATTACTTAAGTAGAAGTATAGATACTAGGGTTTAAAAAGACTTTTGTAGAAGTTGAAGAATCAACTCAAGCTTTTTACTCAAGTAAAAGTGTAAAAGTACTGGTTTAAAAAACTACTTAAAGTATAAAAGTAAAAGTAATGTAAGGGAAAAAAATGCCATTTAGAACAAAAGCTTAGGCCGCGCCACAGGGGCCTATTGTGCACTACCCCACCTCCTCAAAAAAACATTATTCTAAAAGCCATAGGCCATAATGACTATAATGTTATATTAAAATGTTCATGTTGAAAAATTTGGGATGCACTAGGCTACCTGTTTCAGCCGCATATATGCCCATTGAAAATGAACGTACTTTAGTACAATGCAAATACATTAAAGAACTAGAGATATGATGACTAGTTGCCTAGGGTGACCATATGAGCCATTTTCCCAGGACGCGTCCTTGCCAGAATTTCTATATTGCCTAAAACATCCAAAGTAGTTTGACCAATAACATGCAGGTATGTTACATAATCAACCAGTCGTGGCATGTGATAAGGTGAGATCTACAGAGAACGATCAGAGTAATGCAAATACACGTACATGTTAGGTGTTTGTTCGTTCATTCAACTTGAAGCGTCGCTGCGCACCAATCATTGTATGACACTTATGAATGCCATACAATGATCGATCTGCAAAGCACAAACAGCCAAAATCTGGATATTTTAGGCAATATAAAAATCCTGGTAAGGACGTGTCCTGGGAAAATGGCTCATATGGTCACCCTATAGTTGCCTATAAGTATTGTTATGGTGCAAAAAGTCAAACTTCAGAGGCATGTCATCAATAACCTTTAATGGAATGTAAGTGTACATCCAAGTTTAGCTGCAGGAATCTGCGAGGGCAATGGACAAGAACATTGGTGGAGGCTAAAAAACAATTAGCCTTGTATGGTTGTCTATATACAAGAAAGATTATAGTGCTGTCAAAGTGAATGATTAATCCAAGTGATTAATCATAAAGTAAAAATGAAAAAATAACTCATAATCCTGATACCTTCTTGATTGATAGCTTCCTGTATTTGCTATGTCCAGTCTGTGTGTGTGTGTGTGTGTGTGGGGGGGGGGGGGGGGGGTAACGAGTTACAAAGTTGGTATAGCCTACTTATCACAACATTGTCAATCGCGTCGTCAATCGCAAACGATCATTTATTAAAACGTCTCGCTACCGAACTACCTACAGTAGCTTAATTTGTGGAGGACGAAGAGAAAGCACCCATTTGGTAAATGAGCCAGTGAGAAATAATCCAGTGCCATTTCGATACTTTTAAAACAGTACCGGCGCCTAAACGGTGCCTGAACCGATACTTTAAAAAAAAGACCCACAAAAAACTATGGATAACATTAAAGAACATTACAAATATTTAAAATAAATACATAGCTTTCACTTTGGATGCTCTTATTTCCCAAGTTATGCTTAATCTAAGGCTAATAAATGTATTTCATAATCTGGGTCATTACTTAATACAAAAACCACACATAATGTTTCAACTGTATCTCTGTCACTCACTCTGATATTTAGTTAAGATGAGTGCTGTCTGTCACTGTCTTTAATCCATTCTGTGAATGACTGTATGCTCATTCTTTATAAAGTAGCAACAGTCGTTTGTAAAGTAGAGTACTGTGCAAAAGTCTAAAGGCACATTAGTATTTTCACCCCAAAAAAGGGTTTTAAGCCAGTTATTTATATATATGCTGTAGTGTGTCAGTAGGAAATATCAGTTTGCCATTAATTTTATTAATAATCTAGTGCGATTTTGAATGCACAAGCAGTCTGACAACGGCGAAATGAATGTTTGGAAATTTAAACAGATATTTTATACTGAAACAGCAAAACTGGCCGAACACCATTCTTTAGTGAAAATACTAACGTGCCCAAGACTTTTGCACAGTAGCTGGTGTATGTATAAAGTACGTACGATTAAATTAAGTATATTTAAATAAGTGTAAGTGTTCGTTCATATGTGTTAAGGGCTAGATTTTTGCTGGAGGAAACAGCTGTTTAGTGATGGGTGAACGCAGCGAAAACTTTACAGAAGATGAGAAACCGACTGCTCCCTCGTGACCTTTTGTAAACTGTATTTATGACAAAGAACTGCACAGATACGGATATTCTAACAATCTTTCGATAAACACATACCTTGTGTCCTCTGTTTGTGTTTGTTTCCGCTCGCGCTGCTCCGCCGCGGTCTGCGGATTGAAGAGCGCGCTGAAAGACTGAGAGGAGACCGGTCTGACGCCGGTTTCATATGAAACTTAAGGGGACTGACTCTGAGGCGATCACAAATTTGTATACAGTTTATGGAGCTAAATGCTACAGCCCCGCTAATAAAGCCTAGCGATGCCCGTGCTTCTTGTGTACATTTCGGAGAACCAGGACAAACATTTCAATCGATCGCTCAGGCATTTAAAAGCCACCGAAATCTGCTTCCTCTTATTCAGTAAGGTGCATACCGGTTCCATATCCAACCTTACGTTTAAGAAATATATTTTTTGATAAACGAACCCAAAACTGGCTATGTCCTGGCTGGAGTGTGACTTGATTTGTGTCATGTGCAGGTGCGATGGATCGCGTACAAACCAATAGGGTGTCGGAATGGTATCTGTTTATACTTCTCATCCAACCACAATCAAATTCACTCCATCCGGATGGCGCGATTTGTCTGGATAGTTTTTTTTTTTTGAATGATGACAAGCCGGAATGAAAACAAGCCGAAATGAAATAGCAGTAACGAAGCTATTTTTAAAATGTAAGGAGTAGAAAGTACAGATACTTGCGTGAAAATGTAAGGAGTAGAAGTAAAAAGTCGGCTAAAAAATAATTACTCAAGTAAAGTATAGATACCCCAAATTTCTACTTAAGTAATGTAACAAAGTATTTGTACTTCGTTACTTGACACCTCTGCTTTTGGACCATCTGGCATGGCATTGCGGATAAACTTTCCAGTAGCCTTTAGCTTTTAGCCCCAGTCAAAAGTAACTCGAGTAAAAGTTACGACTGCAGGGAAGTTTTTCTGACTCTGGAGAGACAGAAGGCCTTGCAACGATGTGTCCTAGTTTTTAGCAAATGTGCTTTTGTGTTTGAAAGTTAGTTCATTCGGATGCTGCTTATTCCCTGTGTTTGATGTAGAAAATTTAACCATCCAGATGGTTGTTTTCAATAGATCGCTGCAGTGTACTTTTTAGCCCAGCCCAGAAGTAAGCAATAGCATCATGCTGTGTAATATTCCCGGCAACCTCTATAGTCCCATTTAGCCATTTATTAGCAACCACTTTTTCAAGATAATTAAAAGCTTTTAAAATTTCACAGCTTTAAGTGCCAGACTTAATCAGGATTGGCTCAACCAATGGTGCGAGTTTGGTGCGAGTTTGGTGCGATCTGTTTGAACTTGTCATTAGTTTAGCAATACCATTTGTTGTTAAAAGTGACACACTTCACCGTTAAGATACTTGGTGTGTTTTAAGATGATCATGTTTTTTTGCCATTTACGTGGCAAAGAATCGCATGCAATATAATTATGCTTATTATACTGCATACTTTTAAGTAGTTTTTTTCAGTAACTCTGTGTTTTCTGGACTCTACAAATGGCGTTTTTTTCTCTGTCAGAAGAGCGGGATTACAGGATAAATGGACTTGGCAAACCAGTTGTGCCTAAGCCATTAATGTCTTATTTTCTTGATTGCGCAGACAGCGGATACAAGCGTTGCACTTTTACTCTTAGCATGCATTGTTGTTTGTGGAAGTCAAATGCCATCTTTTGTTTAACAAGCAAAATGGGAGCGTGTAGTTGGCACTGTAGTGACTCCTATAAAAACATCTCTATTAGATTAGACTGAGTTTAACCAGCAATTACAAGAAATTACAATGCAGTATACCATACTGCACTACAGTCTCTACACTTTATACTGTACTACAGTCTCATTTTATAATATAGTAATACCATGTTGTTGTTTATTTATTTGATTTTTGCTATGGTACATGCATAAACATTGAAACATGCGCATGAACCTATGGTATGCGTCTTTTCTTCTCATTTGGCCATCTATGATTTATTAACTTGACTTAAATGATTTGTTTTTATTTTTTCATGCATTTTCAAAGTCATCTTTGGTTATAAAAGAACAGATCACAGTGCAATAGTATTGCATTTTGAGCAAGGAAAAATGTGGGATTTAACAAATAAACAGTGTGGCTTGTGCATTAGCAGTTTGTCATTAGCAGAGTCACTTTTTTATATTATCTGGATGGACTTTAAAGGGATAGTTCACCCAAAAATGAAAATTACCACATGATTTACTCACCCTCAAGCCATCCCAGGTGTGTTTGACTAGTTTATTTTAGAAGAATACAATCAGAGTTATATATTTTTTTTAAATGATATGTTATTTTTCAATAGTCCAATAAAGTGCATCCATCCATCATAAAAAAGTGTCCCACATGGCTCCCGGGGGGTTAATAAAGGCCTTCTGAAGCAAAGAAATGTTTTTTTTTTTCGATGGACACACTATTTTGGGCTTCTAAATCTCGTCCCCCATTCACTCCCATTCTAAAGCTTGGAAGAGCCGGGACATTTTTTTTTATGTAACTCTGACTGTATTCGTCTGTAAGAAGCAAGTCACATAAACCTAGGACGGCTTAAGGGTGAGTAAATCATGGGTTAATTTCTATTTTTGGGTGAACTATCCATTTAATAGAACAGGATGCAGCATCATAAATCTGTATCATAAGCACATATGTTGTCATGCTGCTTCTCAGATGGCCGTCGTGGATTTACTATCATCCACCAGAGACTCGCACCAACTTCTTTCCTCTAGATCTGCTTCAGTATCTTTAGAGGCTGTTCTTCACTTGATCCCGCAGATGTTAAAACAGTTGTAACACGCTCATGAAGTTGTGCGTGCTGTAGTTCTCTCTGTGTAAGTGTGTCGGGAGACGGGCATTTAGTACAGGTTTAATCTTGTTCTGATTACACAGTCATTACAAGCAGATTGGCAGCGTTGGTGAAACCAGCATTTGCCATGCAAGCTCTGATTTCCACTAATCTGATTTAAGGCACAAATGCCACGCATGCCAACCGGCTGCTATGGCAACAATGGCAAATATAAACATAACAAAGAAAACTTAGACAGTTTGGCTGCCTACGTTCTAGTTCTCTGTTTTTTCTCATGCATCTTGCACGCTTGTCGACTTGATAGAGTAGATTCAGGGGCATCCACCAACCCACAACGGCAGATTAAAGACACACCTTTAACTCCAATGCCACGCTTTCTTTTCAGCAGCCAACCGTTTGAAACATCATGAAAATAAGTTGCTAAAAGTTATTTTCATAATTTTGTTCTTTTTTATTTTTCTTAGTTTTTTGCATTTCTTTTTAGCTTTATTTCAGTAATTTTAGTACTTCAGCATAAATGTTTTATTTCAGTTTTTGTTTTTCATCTGATATTTGTATTTTATTTCAATTAAAGAAAACCATTTTAATAATTAACTGTAACACCACTGTGGTGATACATGTTGAAAGATTTGGCAGTAGATAGTTTTGTTTTATAAAACATAACTTTTTATTTTAGAACCAGTTGTATTTTTTGTTTGTATTTTATTTTATTTAATAGCCAAATAATTTTTTTATTTTATTTTTAATTAGAATCAAGTGAATATTTTATAGCAAAACATTTTATTTTATTTTATTAATGATTGCTTTTATTATATTATAAATTAAATTATTATATTTACACGTTTAATCTATTTTTATTATGTAATATATTATATTTTTACTTAATATATTTATATAATATAATATATTTTTACTTAATTTTTATTTTTTTATTTTTTACAAACAGAGGGTTGAAGCTATTTTAAAAATGTAAAGTTCTATATATATATATATATATATATATATATATATATATATATAGTGAAGTGACATTCAGCCAAGTATGGTGACCCATACTCAGAATTTGTGCTCTGCATTTAACCCATCCGAAATGCACACCCACAGAGCAGTGAATACACACACACACACACACACTGTGAGCACACACCCGGAGCAGTGGGCAGCCATTTATGCTGCGGCGCCCGGGGAGCAGTTGGGGGTTCGATGCCTTGCTCAAGGGCACCTAAGTCGTGGTATTGAAGGTGGAGAGAGGATATATATATATATATATATGTGTGTGTGTGTGTGTGTGTGTGTGTGTGTGTGTGTGCTTAAAAAAAGGCTTGCATTGAACGCACAGCATACATTTAAAGTATTTACTTTCTAACTGTACATTCCTGGTCTTATCACACACAGTCCATTTATTTACATTTGTTTTAATGTTAGTAAGAGTGTATCATGTTGTGGAGTTGTGTGTGGTCAATATCAGCATGGAGGCCTGTGGAGCAACTCCTCATCGAGGTGCAGCTGAATTATGGATGTGTTTATTCCAACAGAAAGTTCTTTCCCACAGCCCACTCCATCACTTCCTGCATGCGGGGAACTTCCTCGCCCCGGCCAGAGTGTGTTTTGAGAACAGGTTGCACTGCGCTCGGCTGGCTGCTTGTGTTTGAGTAATGGCGCAGGGTTGCAGTTATTCCTGACCTGCATGTGTGAACTCATTGCTGTTCATTATAACAGGAGCCGTGTGGTTTGTGCTGTGCTGTTGTCTCGCCTGCCATCCAGCTTGAAGAAATAGACTTGTGGCTTATAATTCACAGCCCTGCTTATCTGTACACAGTTGTACATAACAAACAAGCTTCATATTAAACCACCAATTAGGAACTTTTTGACTTATTATCTATATACTGTTTTATTTTATTCCTTTCATTTCAGCTTTAATAGTTTTAGTAATTAGCTAAACTTGAATTTATTTTGTATCATTTTTATATAATGTGTATCATTATAGAAATTATCTATTTTTTAAATTTTTGAAGCGTAAAATCGTATCCAATACTTTCCAATTAGTATGTATTTTAATTGTCTTGCTCTGTAGAATTTTTTTAAGAACCAAAGTAAAATTATTTTAAAGGCAAATATTACAATTGTATTTTTTTATTTCTAATGTTTTATATTTATATATTTTATTTATTTTTAACATTCTTTTTTTTGTACATTATTTTTACCTTAGTCTATACTTTTACTTTCTAAATGTGAATTTCTTATCTTATCGCATGCAATCAAATCATTTACCTGATTTTAGTATTTTAAAAAAATGGTCTTGTATTCTTTTATCAAACTCAATAATTTGCTTAGCACCTTTTTGAATGTGTTCTAAAATGTTGCTCACTTTTCCAAAACTAGTTAATTTGTGTTGAATAAAATTAAGTCCCACCCAAGTTCTTTTTTTGCTCAATAATAAATAACAGACAGCCTTTCATTCAGCCTTTAAGGACACCACAACCATTTGGAAAATACACAGAAAAAAAGTCCTTTTAAACATCTGCTTGAGAGTCATATTAAAAATATTAGTCTGCACACAATGACCCGGTAGGATAAACCCTGTGGTGTTGGAGAATCATGAAGTCTTTCGATTGCATCATCCCGTCCTATTTTCACTTCAGACCCCCCATATCAGGTTACCCACTGAGCCAACAGGTCAGCCGAGGTTAATACAGCATCCTACAACACCCGCCGACTCTCAACCTCAAGCTTTACCTTTCATCTCAAACATGGAGAACATCAGGCCCGAAGTCCGGGCAGGCATCCTGACCTGTTCATTCATCCGTGCTGAAGAGCAGAGCTGAAGGAAGACCTCAGGGGCTTCACATTGGAATGCACAGCATCACCGATTACTCATTGGAGAGAGCGAGGAGAAGGAACGGAGTACGTGATGGAGAATGTGTAAGCGAGGAGAAGGGAGGGCGAGACCGGCGAAAAAGCAGGAATGTTGCATTCGGAATTCCAAACAGCCCCTTAATCCAAGTGCCGACTGAAACACTGCTTAAAGCATTTGCTGAAGCTTTTATCCCACCATAGTGCAAGAGCAGCCTACAAAGCAGAGGTCGAGAGGTCAAGAGCGTGAACAGAGATTTCTAAGAGCTCGCTTCTGACTGTCTGCACACTTGTGTGTGATTCATATTATGACGTTAAATGTCTGTAACCCTTTCTACACTGCAAATGAAGCAGGTTAGATTCACGTATTGGTTCTCTAAATCAAACTAGCATTTGGACAGTCAGTAGACATTTTTCTGAAAGCCTGGTAGCTGGTTAATAGCCATTGCTATTAAGGTATGGCTATGGTATTTTGACGAGTTGCTGGGGTTTGCTATGGCTTCTAGCTAGTTGTATGAAATTCTAGAATATTTTGGTTACTTGCCATGTGTTGCTATGGGGTTCTAGTTTGTGGTAGTTATAGTAGAAATTCTTTAAGACCACTGTGTTTGACTAGTTGGGACAACATTTGGGGGAATTCTGTTTCACTCATGTTTTTATGTAGTTGAAATATTTGTGACTCAAAAAGGTTGTGTAAACTGGAAAGTATGCAGTTGCTTTTTTCCACAGTGCCAGATGTGATGAGCATTAACCGCATGTTTTCCTGCGCCAGGATGTTTTCTGACCTTGGTTCTTAATATGTGCTTCCTTGTTTTCTTTTTCTCAACAGGTACGACTATAAAGAAATGCTGCATAACTCCACTTTTTGTCTCGTGCCTCGAGGACGCCGTCTGGGCTCTTTCCGTTTCTTGGAGGCTCTGCAGGTACATTTTTCCAGTTCATTCCCATTGCCAGTACTGCTAGCCAACGAAAGACACTTTAGCAGTTTGCATGCATGTTACACATGCCCACACACATACTTTATCAATGCAATCCCTTATGCTAACCAAAGCTGCATTTATTTGATAAAAAATACGGTAAAACAGTAGTATTAAGTTAAAATAACATATTCATATTTCATATAAGAAGCAAATTGAGGTATTCAAAAGATCTCATTTGTGGTATTTCATTCCTATGTCAAATAAATAATCCACTTTTGTCCATAACCAGCACTATTCTGTGGTGCTGTGATGCCGATGTCAGACGGGTGTCTATTGTGTGGGAGTGTGGCTGTGCTCTTTCAGGTTGTCTGTTGTTGTGCAGCCATAAGGCTTAACAGGCCATTATATATTGTGTTTTGAATTGTGTGGGTGTTGAGGATTGACTAGCTGAGGTTTGCAGGGCTTTTATGCTGCATATGTGCTCTTGTGTCTGTCTTCAGCTCTCAAGGGCTGTAATGGTCTGTATGTATTTCAGCAGATTGCAGGGCTGGTTAATGACATTGCAAGGATTAGTCCATAACAGCAGGATGATATTAGAGATGAAACAGCAGGATGATATTAGAGATGACGGGAGGTCAGAGGGTGGGAGCAGCTGAACAGATTAGGGACAGGACAACAAGCACACAGTTATGCTTGGAAAATATTACATTTTATCTACAATTAAAGTTCTGTTGAGGTACTGCGATGCTGTGATGGCTGATAATGATTTTAATACAAGCCATGATACTGATTTATTACCACTTTTGTGTGCTATGGTACATGTCCAAAAAGCATACAGTATTTTTAACGGTGGTTTATGGCCAGAAAACATTGAAATAATGTTGTACCTTGTTCAAAAAACCTTGGTATATGGTAGCATGTCCACACTTGCAACAAAAACATATTATAACCCCCCAAAACAGTTTGTTTTATTAAACAATAACAACACTATTTGGTATCAAACTACTATAATGTTTTATGAACAAATTACAGTATATATATATATATATATATATATATATATATATATAGTCACTGTACTAAGGTTATAAAGTTATTTTGAGCTTTTGGGATTGTTTTAACTGTAACTTCATCCTGGATAATAAAAGCAGCTCTGCTCTAATGAGCAATAATGGCAGCTGATATGCAAATTGGAGACCAGGTATTATAAACAATGCACCATCTGTCTGTTGGTACCTGCTGCTACAGCGCTGCTTCAGAAACAAGACACAACAGCTCATTTGTAGCTGAATAGTGAACATGTCTGACAGTGTACATACACAGAAGAGCTGCTTGGATGTGCTTGATTTCATTTGTCCATTGTCCAGATTGCACATTGCTGTATATTGCCAAATTGGTGTGCATATATATATATATATATAAATTATTAAGATTTTGTCCCCCTGTAGATCTTTGCATTTGTCTCTGTCTCCATTCTTGATGATTATCTCATTGTTATGACCCATGAGGCCCGAGTTCAGACAGGCAGAGCCACGCTTTGTGTTTCCCTCAGTCGCTGCCAGATTTCAGAAACATGACTGATCTGATAAACCATGATTCCCTCATTTCTAAGTCTGAAGTGAGAGCTCCTCTTGCTTTCAGACTTTCCACTCGAAGACGCTAATAAAATTTTCATGACGCTTGTTTTATGTTTCTTCAGCCTGTTCTAACATGCCTCTCTCTCTGTGTGTTTTATGTGTGTGTGTGTGTGCAGGCCGCTTGTGTTCCCGTCATGCTCAGTAACGGCTGGGAGCTTCCCTTCTCAGAGATCATCGACTGGAGCATGGCCTCTGTCATTGGGGATGAGAGACTTCTTCTACAGGTACGACTTCCAGAATATATCAGGATAGGAGCTAGTTCAGCTCGTTCTGTTTCTTGTTCCTGTCTGAAACAACAGCTCTGTTCCCAAATTCAGCGAGCTGCCTGCTGTATGGGCAGCATCTTTACTGAAATACATTCTACTTGTATTTGTTCTGCTTGTTTGTGTGAATGAATGAGGCAGATGTGTTTTCAGCGTCTGCTGTCAAACTGTATGAGGACAAGAACACATGAACTTCATCTCCAGAACTGGTTTGAGATATCACTTCATGAGCATTTTACCTTTTCATTTTAGAAATACTTTCATCATATATCACAGCAACCCACCAGAATAAAAGTTTGGTTTATATATATATAAAAATATGTTCTAAATAAATATATTACTCCCTCTGTCTCTCTCTCTGTCTCTCTCTCTCTCTCTCTCTCTCTCTATATATATATATATATATATATATATATATATATATATATATATATACTCTGTTAATAATAATAATAATATTTAAAACTCTTTTTAAATAAATAATTTATCCTTTTCTTTTATTCCTCTGCCAATTGTAACAGTAAGCCCCTGTTGAGTAGCACTTAATAAAAAAAAAAATGAAATAGTTGATTTTTCTTTTTTTTAAGAGATTAATTAAATTTTTAATATTTTATGCCTTTAAATACATAACACAGAATTTCTGAAAACATTTCATAGGGCCTTATTATTATTAAAAATAAATACATACAAAAATAAATTATTAATTCATTTTATTAGACATGCTTTATGTTTGCTAAAATTTAATTAAACCATAACAGTGCAAAAAGGAAATCACACTATTTGGTAAAATAAAATGGAATTTGAGAAAAAACATTTTTAAATAGGGCTCTACAAATTTAAACATGAATTAAAATGATGACAAATTTTAAGTTTAATTAATTTTCACAATTAATTAGAAATGCCTTTTGGTCTAAAACTTAATTTAACTATTAAAATATAGTCCAGAAAGATTGAAATGGAAAAAAATCTGAATTTGAAAATGCTTATAATAATGCCTACATAGTCAAATCAAATGGTTTTGGAACTGAGACATGTTTATATGTTGAAATTAGTTTTAACCCCATGCTTTCATTAATCATGCATGAATTAAATCGTTCTAATGTCACATGCTAATTTGCCGGGCACAAGCTTGCAGCTATCAGTGATGGTCTGCAGACCTTTGGAGACCCCCTCACTGAAAGCAAGTGCATGTGCGTTTGTAATTGAAATGAGACCTCTTGCCCTGCCGATTAGCGGCCTGCGGCAGGAAGACAGTCTCTGGTGAGAGGAGTGACAGCTTCTGTCAGGCCGCAGTAGCTTTTAATATGCTCTCGTGCCCCTGTGGCACTGACTGGCTCAACAAAAGGTGAGACTAATCGGCCTGTGATATAATTGTAATGGAAATCTACCTCAAGGGCCGTTTGTGTTTACAGTGATGAGAGACTTTAATAATCGCTCACACCTGCTGTGACTCACTTCTCCTCTCAGTAAATACTGGAACAGAAGCACGAAAGACTGAGCAAGACCTCAGGCTATTTCCAGTGTGTTTAATGTACTCGCTATCTATCTATCTATCTATCTATCTATCTATCTATCTATCTATCTATCTATCTATCTATCTATCTATCTATCTATCTATCTATCTATCTGTCTATCTATCTATCTATCTATCTATCTATCTATCTATCTGTCTGTCTGTCTGTCTGTCTGTCTGTCTGTCTGTCTGTCTGTCTGCGATCACTTAAAATACCGTAGTAACTGCCTTAGTAAGCACATAGCAAGTAGATAGGTAGTTTCTAGGATGTTAACATCTATCAATCACTGAAGAAATAAAAAGGTTATAAAAGGCTTTTAATTTTGAGGTGAACTGTTAAACTTTACTGACTGAAAAAGCCCAGTTTGTCAGGGTACTTTCACACTAGCACTTTTGGTGCGCACCCGGGTTTCGACTGACGTCAGAGTTCGGTAAGTTTGGATGATGTAAACACTGTCTTCTGAACTCGGGTGCACATGGGTGAACCATACCCAAGTCCAATTAGAAGGGTGGTCTGTGGTACGGCTAATATGTACGCAATTGTGCCAAATCGTGGAAGTGAACCGATATTAATAACATATCGTTTGATTAAAAATGTGTGTTTGTGTGTTTCACTCGCTTTCTTGAGGAGCAGAGAGCTGTGTATCATTTCTGTTCACTTCAATCAATCGAACTCTAGTTTGGACCAGGCAATTGAACCAAGTGTGAAATCCCCCTCAGAGTGCTCTGTCCTCAGGGAGAAATCTGAGTTATTTTAATGGTGCCCCCATTGAAAAGGCCAGTCAAGTAGAAAACACATTATCACACTGCTCCCGTCTCCTCAGATTCCATCGACGGTTCGCTCCATCCATCAAGACCACATTCTGTCTCTCCGCCAGCAGACGCAGTTCTTATGGGAAGCGTATTTCTCTTCTGTGGAGAAAATTGTGCTCACTACATTGGAGGTAAGCAACTTCCTGATCACTTAAAACAAGACAAGCAGCCATCAAGACCCTCCAAAACTGGACCGAGTCGCATTTCACCCTAAAAATGAACAGGGAAAAATGGGAAATTATATTTTGCAGAAAATGAAACTCGTTTTAGGAGCATTCAAATTTTAGCATTGTGATTTTCATGATTATTATGCACATTTTCACAGCACAGTTCTCAATACTATAATACAGCCACAATCAGATGTAGTTATGAGTTTGTAATTATAAGTATTTTTACTGATTGAAAGGTAAAAAAAGTATGAGAATCATTCAGACGCAATGATTTATTTAGTAAAGTTAGCATAAATACGTATTATGTATAAATATTCTGCTATTTAAATAACTTAGAATTAAGCTAGGGGAGAACCGGGGCGAAAGTAGCGCGGGACGAAAGTAACAAAACGATTTTCTCCGAGCCTATTACTGCATTTGCATTCCCAGCTATGACAGTATATTCAGCATTCAATCCTTGATGGAGCTGAGAAATATCACGTGATTTCCTCATCATTTCCCGCAGTTAGGTCGGTAAAACTGTTTTCGAGTACAAAAAGTAAATTATTGAAGCGGTATTTTTTTTTATTAGTTGTGTTGTTTTTTTTGTTTCATGTGTCACAGTAATGATCAATCTACAGGTTATTTAGTGCTTTAACACATCCTAAAGTTTGCATTATCAAAGTTTTTTAGTATAAAAGTAAATCAGGTTTAAATGCCAGGAGTTCCTGTCGGGACGAAAGTAACAGTTGTTACTTTTGTCCCGGTACAGTGACAAGAAGTATTTATTTTGTTCCGGTACATGCTATTCTGTGAATTTCTGTCTCTTGCATCATTTATTAAAATGTTTATGTCATATTATACCATAAGAATATGTCTGAGTGAGGGTCAGAAGGACAAACAGTGGTCTGGTTTTATCCAAATGTTTTTGAGAGGGCGTTTCTGGACATAGAGGAACATCTGGGCAGCTCCTACCTTGCATTTACCTTAGTTATATTTAGGTTTTAGCCATACCTTAGCTTTTACACCTCCAGCTATGAATTTGCAGTGTTTCCAGATGTTTTAATGCACATTTTGAATTTATGCATAAAAACAACTGGATGGAAACATGAATAGGCCTACTGTTACATTATGTTTAGAATTTATATTATGCCAATGTAATTTAATTATTATATTGTTCATTCTGTTGAAAAAATGTTTTATAAAAATACACTGAAATAAAAAAATAAAAATAAAAAAATAAAGTTTGTACAGTCGGGTTTTGAGACATTTGATGAAACTTAAATTTAAAATAAAAATATAAATATGTAATTTAATAAATTTTTTTACAAAAATAAAAGACAGAATATGTTTGCAGTTACATATTTACAAGGTCATAGTCAGGTATACTTAATAAAAATAAGAGTAACAGAAAACAATCTAGCTTATATTGTTGTGTTACTTTTAACCCACCTGTGTGTTACTTTCGTCCCAACTGATGGGGTCAAAAGTATTAATGTGCAACTTATGTTCAAATTGAAATTATACTGAAGCCTTTCTACATTTCTACAAAATACCACCTGGTATTGATAGACCAGACTTATGAGTTACTGACCACAGCAGAAATATATCTCTGTCTACAACATTATCTTTTAAAATGATGTTTTTCTGAAAAATGGTACTTTCGCCCCTGCTCTCCCCTACTGTAATGTAAATTAAATCTAGCAACAACAACCAAAAAAACAAAATGGTCCTAAAGCATGCTTCATTTTCTTTTAATTGTGAAAGTGTAATTTCTGGTTTTGCACAAACTCTTTTACCCTCCCACTTGACTGAAAGGCATGTGATCAGTCATGTCGGGAGCTATTCCTGAAGGGAGAACAGAGCTACATCAGGCCGGTCTCAGGCTCTGGTTTCACACACTTCTCCCTGGAGGAAGCGTTGGTGTGTAAGAGGACACCCGGGTCAGCTCTTGAGGGGTGGATCTGTGAGACTGAGCATTGATATGCATCCGAATAAACATGGCTACAGTCCAGATGGCCTCATGTTTATCAAAGTTAAACGCTCGTGAGATTTGAGCCTTGTTAATGTTAAAGTGAGTCTGATGGATCTACTGAACATCATTGGTGGTCATTCAGAACTCTTCCTTTTGCAGATCATCCAGGACCGTGTGTTGCAACATAATGCCCGAAGCACATTGATGTGGAATCGGTTGCCAGGAGGACTTTTCACTCTGCCCCAATACTCATCCTACCTAGGCAACTTCCCTTTCTTCTATGCTGTACTCGGTAAGCAGGCCACCGCATGTTATTATGTTTGTGGTATATATGAGTTGTCTAGATTAGATATATCGATCATCTTCACAGGTGTTAAACCACAGCAGAAGTTTACAGCCGTCATTCACGCCGTCACGCCTCTTGTATCTCAATCTCAACCCATTTTCAAGTTGCTGGTGGCTGTGGCAAAATCCCAGTACTGTGCCCAGGTCAGTGTTATTCTAGTATTACTATAAGTGCTATTATAGTATTTTGAAATAGCTTTTATTTTTATATTTTCATGTCATTTTAGTTTAGGTTTTAGTCATTTTGTTAAGTGCCTTTGTCATTTTTATTAGTTTTTAGTAATATTTCTATTTAGCTTCATATAATTTGAATTTAGATTATTTTTCTCAGTTTTAATACTTCAACATAATCTCATTTTATTTCAGTTAATTAGCCAAATATCAGGCTTTCAGAAATATGCTCTGGTCAAGCTCGAACCATTCAATTTCATGAATTCTAACTTTATTATTTAAACAACTGCAATAAAATGGAAACAAAATAAACTACTGTAGTTATAATCTTTAGATATTGTGAGTTTATGTCCTTAAGTTTGAATTCACTAACATTCAAAAGTAAGATTTGGGGGGGGGGGGGGGGGTACGGAAAGGAATTAAATTTATCAAAAGTGACAATAAAAACTTTCATTCTTTTCAACATTGATAATAAGAAATGTTTCTTGAGCAGCAAATCAGTATATCTGAATGATTTCTGAAGGATCATGTGACACTGAAGACTGCAGGAATGATGCTGAAAATTCAGCGTTACAGTATATCAGTATATTCAGTCTTAACCGTATATCAGATCAAATAAATGCAGTGTAGGGGATGTTCTGTTATGTTTTCAAAAACATTCACGAAACTCAAGAGGCCCTAAACTTGTGTGTGATGATATAAAATGTCCTGTATAATAGAAATGACCCTGACTGACAGCATCTGATGTTCTCACTATGTGCTTGTGTCAGATCATTGTCCTGTGGAACTGTGACAAGCCTCTCCCTGCGAAGCACCGCTGGCCCGCCATCTCTGTTCCAGTCATCGTAATCGAGGGCGAGAGCAAGGTGAATCTCCACACCACTGTCTTTATATTCTCATCATATCTTTTGAAGGGTCTGGTGTTATTCGTCTGCGATGACAAATGATGGATGGTGCATAACTTTGCTACTGCCGTGGTTTTGCATTCTGCCTTGATTGTTTATCATACTTAAGTTAGAGATATTGAGCATTTTCTTGAGATTTCATGCATTGATTACATGTTTAGGTGATGAGCAGCCGATTTCTGCCCTATGAAAACATCAAAACTGACGCAGTCTTAAGTCTGGATGAAGACACTGTGCTCTCGACTACAGAGGTGAGACAACAAATCAGAAAGGTTCTAGGTTTTCGTGCGTGTTGTATAAAACAAGTGCTCATTTTATTTCAGAAAATGTGTATACGTTTGCTCATTAGGGTTACACTATGTAACTTTTTATCCACTAGTGGTTAAAGCATAAATACACATTACTTGGTAATGATCACCTGGATTAATTGCCTCATCAGTGTGAATGTCACATGTAATAAAATCAAGATAACCAAAGAAGGATATCTGGAAAATCTTATTAACAAGATTTTTTTATGGAAGCTTGTTTTCTCACATTTTCTAAATTCTGCTTTTTTCTGGAATTCTGAGTTTAAACCTCAAAATTCTGATTTCCACCACAGTAGTAAAAATAAACTGGGTAATTCTGACTTTATATCTCACAATTCATTGTGAAATAAAAGGTCAATTACCTTTTTCTTTTCTTTTCTTTTTTTTATCCCTTGCTGGAAGCAAGCTTCTAAACGTATGCTGTTGTTTTGACTTGCTGAAATCAATAGTTTTAAGAAAAATATCTCAAATGTTTGGCAGCACTGACATCAGACAAAGCAAATGCTATTCATATCAGATAACGATGAAAACTATTATGTATTGGCAAATACATTGAAGTTGTAACTCAAAAATTGCATTGTAACAATGCAGTGCTATGCAAGTCTATGTTGATTCATTTTTTTAACAAAATTTTTTATATTTTAATTTCAAACAAAAAATGGAGCTTTAAATTGTATTTTCACCAATAAATTTGTTATTAGTCATCCTGCTCTCTAAATATCAATATCTGCTGCATTGGTTGACCACTAATTTGGGTTTTACTCTCTTTATACAGGACTGATTTCTGAGTTAAATATTTCTGAAATCTTGTTTTTTTTTCTTTTGTGAACAGTTTAAACACAGTGACAAATCTTAGGGTTTATGTGTGAATGGTTGAGTAAGTACTTATTGTAGAATACTTGTTTCTGCAGGTGGATTTTGCCTTTACAGTTTGGCAAAGTTTCCCAGAGAGGATTGTGGGATATCCTGCACGGAGCCATTTCTGGGACTCCAACAAGGAGCGCTGGGGCTACACCTCCAAGTGGACCAATGACTACTCCATGGTGCTGACTGGAGCTGCTTTCTACCACAGGTAAGTTTCCTTTACAAGGAGGCACAAAGCCACTTTCCAGAACCTTCACCGTCTCTGCTCATCTGTGGTGGAATTAGCTGCCAACCCCCTGTACTGCTGAAACTGTCAAAACTATGTCATGTTCCCTAGGCAGGCAGCTCACTACTATTAGTGAAGTGAAGTGAAGTGAAGTGAAGTGACATTCGGCCAAGTATGGTGACCCATACTCAGAATTTGTGCTCTGCATTTAACCCATCCAAAGTGCACACACACAGAGCAGTGAACACACACACACACACACTGTGAACACACACCCGGAGCAGTGGGCAGCCATTTATGCTGCGGCGCCCGGGGAGCAGTTGGGGGTTCGATGCCTTGCTCAAGGGCACCTAAGTCGTGGTATTGAGGGTGGAGAGAGGACTGTACATGCACTCCCCCCACCCACAATTCCTGCCGGCCCGGGACTCGAACTCACAACCTTTCCATTGGGAGTCCGATTCTCTAACCATTAGGCCACGACTTCCCCCCATTAGTGATTCATCATGGTTGACAAGTTTTATAAAGGCTTTAACAGGCCATCTTTTCTTACTCCAGGTATTATAACTACTTGTATACACACTACCTGCCCAGCAGCTTGAAGAGTATGGTTGACCAGCTCTCGAACTGTGAAGACATCCTCATGAACTTCCTGGTGTCTGCTGTCACTAAGATGCCTCCTATCAAGGTCACCCAAAAGAAGCAGTACAAGGAGACGATGATGGGACAGGTACAAACTGCATTAATGCCCTGGTTTTGTTTTAAAACGCATAACTTTTGCTACGGTTACGCGGCCTATCGTTTACACTACTCCAACATTTTCCACGTTCGACAACATAGAATTTTTAAAACGCTGCTGACCCTGTTTTAGTTTGAAAACTCTGAGGTTGGGTTCCAGTGTAAATGGACCCAAACAGAGACTTTCGTAAACGATGCCGTGGCTGCAACCGTGTAACCATATCATGAACGGTAGTGTAGACGGAGATCATTACCTGAACAGCAGTGTAAACGTGGATCATTTTAATTCTAAAACACCGTTTTAAAACGAAAATGCACTAGTGTATACGGGCCTAAATCAATGTCAGTGTTTCAGGTATTCACCTCATATGTTCAGCTGTTTGAGTGCTAGTATTTTCAGAGTTCAATCTGGAATTCTGGGGAAGGGTTGAGACAAGTGCGATACCGTTTTCCTCTCCTAAAAATAGCTTATAATGACTTGAGGAAATACTTCAGCTTCCTCCAGAAGCTTCTGCTATTCTCATATTAAGATCTGTCTGTTATTTTGAATGTGTTCAGTGAATTCCCTCAGCAAATCCAAGATCTCACGATAACTGTCATGAACCAGTGTTACTTTAATATCATTGAGGTACTATTATAGTTTTTATAAATATTTTGAATTCATTTGTATTATTAATTAAATATTCCATTTTTATTTATTTATTTTTATTTTTTATATGAATTAGTTTTTAATTACATATTTATTTTTTTATGTTTAAATGTTATTTAAATTTCAGTTTTAATTAATTAAACTAGATAAAAGTGAGAAATGTTGCTAAAATAAGTGTTTTGTATTTTATTTCTGGTAATCCTCATTTTATTTAATTAAAAACTGTTTGTTTGATTTTTTATTTTTTTTTTATTTTTTTTTTTTTTAGTTAACTATAGTAACTCTGTCAAGATCATGCCTGGATTATAGTTCACATCAACATCAAAAGATTTTATTTTATATGTAAAATAATATGTAATGAAATATTTATATGTAAAATCATTAAAACATTAAAACGTCTTTTTAATAGCCAATAGCCTATCTTGAATAGCCAGTGTCTAAATATTATGTATTTTTGATGAAGCTGTTGTTCTTTACAAGTAAAATGTAGTTTTAAAGCAAATTACAAGCCATTTTTTGTTTGAATAAGAATTTGTACTTTTATCCATTATGCATTATATGCAGTTGCATCGATCTGGCGTAACACTGATACACAAGCATTAAGAGAGAGTCTGTTATCCACATACAAGGCATAAGGCATTAACACCACAGCAAGGCATGATTGTGATTCATTGGCCACTATACTAGATTACTAGAAGAATAACACTGCAGTAAAACTGTTTAATACAGACCAGTGTGTTCATGATTATGATAATATAAAATAATTTCAAGCTGCATAATGGGTTTGTGCAGGTAAAATATCTAGAAGCAAATGACAGCAGATGTCTTGCACATTTAAGTTACAAATAACGCATCCAGTCTTAAATAAGGTGGATATGGCAGCTAACTAACTGTCTCTTTCATCCACAGACGTCCCGGGCATCACGTTGGGCAGATCCTGACCACTTTGCCCAGCGGCAGACGTGCATGAACAAATTTGCCAGCTGGTTTGGCACCATGCCCCTGGTCCATTCGCAGATGAGACTGGATCCTGTTCTGTTTAAAGACCAGGTATCAATACTGCGCAAGAAGTACAGAGACATCGAGAGACTCTGACGAAGCTGAGAAACCTTTCCCTCTGAACGGGGATAGAAAACGGCATCCGAAAACCCCCCAGAACCCTGAGAAACCAGATCAACAGGGATAAAAACGGGGGCATGGAAACCTTCAGGGAGGGAGTGCATCGAGATTGGGGGACGGTGTTGTGCTCGATGAAGATCCGTCTGTTAGAGATTGTCACTATTAATATATGAAAGCAAGAGGTTAGATTCGAGACCACGTTGACGTTATTTGGCTGAGTTTAGCACAACACAAAGACAAGCCAATATTGGCAGCTTTCTGTCTTCCATACCCCCTCTTGAAATGCTTTGCCAATGACAACGGTGACATGGCAACTTTGCCAAAGCCAGGCAGCCACACACACATCCACATGCAGTCAGAATATAGACTACTATACATCGGTTTCACTTCTGGATCAGTCCTCTTCATGTTAGATGTGCAATATGCCTGGCTGGAAGGCTCGCCCACAATCCAGCAGTGCATGTTTATTCAGTTTGCCTTCTGCAAGCGTTACGCCACTCTTAAAGACTTAGGATGATGTCCCGCAGAGAAGTCGAGTGTGTGAAACACCGCGCACAACGTCACAGTGCCTGAGCTTTCAGATGGACCAAATCTGGGAGCCAAAAGGGGTTTTGTATGAATGCAAAAACACCTTGTTCATGCTGCTTATATTTGGATTCAAATGTAGGTGTTCCACAAATTGGCCCAAAGGTTTCCTTTTTCCTTTTTTTCTGTACAAGCCTTTTGGTGTGTTTTGTCAAACTGACATAATTGTAGTATTTTTTGATGATTTCGATCCAATGCCACAAACATCTCGTTCCTTGTCAGGTTTTCTTGCAAGTCTTACAATATGCCATATCAGAAGTTCACACTGCAGCTAATTCAGATGTCACTCCACTTCTTCTCACTTTTTTTTTCTTTTGAAAGTGACGCATTTTAACATTAAAAATATTCATATAATGACAACCACTTTTACAAATCAGTCTTATAATAACAGGTTGTTAATGCAGTGACGTAACGTGCTAATGACCAAACATTTTAAATCAATACTGCAATCTGTTTCTTGAATTGTCAGTCAGTGTGTATGAGACTACTATGTAGGTTTTCAACAAATTGGCCCCAAAGTTTTAGATTTTTCTTTTCTTTTTATAGAAATTGACAAACTGACGTAATTTTAGTATTTTTTTATGTTTTAGAACCAATGCCACAATCATTTACTGTCTTGGTTTTTTATGAGTGTAATATAAGACCACGTTCACACTAGAACTAATTCAGTTGTCACTCCACTTCTGACTGCTTCATCTTGGTCTTAACTTGTTTATCTGGAAGAGACAAATGTGTTTTTGATCTGGAAAGATTAGATAGTGACAACCACTTTTACAAATCAATCTAATAATAACAAATAGTTTATGCAAACATCACTTGTCTAATGACAAACATGGAGGGACTGAAAACAGGTTGTTTGCTAAACTTTTTAAATGTTAATATCTTTGTTTTACTAATATTTCTTTCTTTATATGGATGTTCCAATCTATCCATTTAAATCTATTTATAACTTCAACATTGTTCCTTTTCAGAAAACTACATTCAATAATCCCTATGTTGTTTCATGTGTACGTGGCTAGTATGTATTTCTAGAATCACTCGCTCTAAGCACACAGGATATGTGGTTGTAAAGAGATATTTAACACTAGTTTTGCGTTTACTCTCGCAAATCAATGAAACGTCTGGAAATGCTTGATTACGAGAGGACGACATTCATTTAGAGCTTCAGGTTGAGTTTTGAGAATGTATTCAATTGATTTTCTGTTAAGAAAGAACCATTAACTCATTATCAATCCTGTTTTTCTCAGATTGGGATGGATAGAGCAGGCTGTCTCAGTGGAGACCGATTCAAAAGTACATTTGATCGAAATCCATATACTTAAACATGGTCTTAAAGGGATAGTTCACCCAAAAATGAAAATTCTGTCATCATTTAGTCACCCTCATGTCTCTCCAAACCTGTATGAGTTGCTTTCTTATGTTCAACATAAAAGAAGATATTTTGAAGATTGCTGGTTATCAAACAGTTGGTGGTTGCCATTGACTTCCAACCATCAACTGAAGCAGTCTTCAAAATATCTTCTTTTATGTTCAACAAAAGAAAAGCAACCCATACATGTTTGGAACGACATAAAGGGGTGAGTAAATGATGAAAGAATTAGTATTTTTTGGGTGAACTATCCCTCTAAGTCAGGGTAGATGCCATATTTAACGTTGCATGAATGAAAACGCGACTTTGAGGGACGGACCTATAGTTTGTTCAATGGGTTTTGTTGTCAATAAAAATACGTCTTTGCAAGAAAAAAAAACTATTGTTTTCAAAACATGATATAGCACCTTAAGACAGTACAATCTACTGTATTTAACCAACTGTTAATTAAATATAATTTATAATAAAATAATCTACACAGACTTAAGGTTTAATGTCCATACAATTACAGAAAAGTACCTTGTAGAGTACTTTTGTAAGAGTATTTTCTCTTTTACAGACAAAAGGGTTTAATATTATTGATGGTTTGGATCATGTGACGATAGAAATGTGTGAACTTTTGTTTGACTGTTAATATATTTGCATGGTGATCATCTGATTGGACTGCTTTATTTTCTTTACTCAAGAAAGAAACAAGGAGTAATGTGACAATACAGAACAGAATGTGTCCCAAATATTGTAGGATGAGGAAAAACATTTAGGAATGTAGAACGATGTGCATGAATTGGGCCAAAACTCTGGCAAACATCTCTCCAAATAAGATATCATTATTATGAGGTTCTAGTCACACTTATCAGCATTCAATCTGACTTTTATCTCTCAAGTAAATGTGCCTTTTCTCAAGACACTTCGCCTCATAATATCCTCTATATGGTTGATCATGGGTATCATACATCTCTCTGGTCTTGTTCACTTTGTTTAGTTTTCTTTGTCAAACACTGGAGTTTTTATGATTTGTTCAGTACTGACATTCCTTCCTGTTTTGTAGGAGACACATCTCAGTCGCTCTTTCACTCGGCCTCATGTCTGTACGTGTATTTAACACACATGAGGATTCATGTATTTCCGTTTTGATTCTTTCCTCCTTGGACTTTATTTTACATCATTACAAACAATAAAATAAAGGTTGAATTTTTTTTAAGATATAAAAGTGATTTTATAAAAACGAAATAAATGATATTTGATACATCTGTATGTGTTGTTTTGTTTATCTCAAGTGATATCAAACTGTGTCATATAGGGATGTAAAAAAATCATGATACTGATTTCGCAATAAAATCTTTTATTAAAAAAAAAATAAAAAATTTTTTTAGCAAAATGAGATTTAAGGCCAATTTTAAATGAAAAGGTGTCTTGTTATTGTGTCTTATACAACATTTCTTTGTAAAACTGAAATAGGTTAAATAACAAAACTAAACTGAAATTTTAAAACTAATCCCAAATCAAATAAATAAACAATATAAATAAATCTCTTCATATAAACAAACTAAGGTTTTTATAAACACTGCTTTGAATGCATCATACAGAGGCGAGATCAAAAGAAAACACCATCTAAACTTAACATAGGGATTTACTGAGAAATATTGTGTAGAATTCATTTTTGCTCAGAAATTCCTAGTCAATTTCCAAATAATTTGAAAGAGTCGGCAAGTAAAACACTGAATTAAACATGAATTAAAGTAGACTGAAAGACTGAAAATAGTATTTTCTCACCAAATGTGCTCCAGTGATCTTCTAAAAATCATTTGCAGTGAGTATAAATGGACATTTTGGGTATACGATTCCTTTAACATCATAAAAACACACCTTTCACTTTTAAATGGTTCTCAGATGGCTGCTGTAATGAAAGCTCGGTTCTCTTCCAGCCGTTCTGGAGGGAATTACAGAGAGCCAAGCGAAGGCTTTTCATTCATAAATCATTGACAGCTCGAGCGAGTGGGACGCAAGGTGTGCTGGATTCTTCTTCCATGGCTCACTGAATCTCTGGAGCGCTTCATCCCCTCAAACACACATTACTTACTGAATTTAACAACTGGCTTTCTTTCAGTTCCTGAGGCTGTTCGAGTTGAATTGGTGTTGCTCCATGATACTGAAGTGGAGTTTGAATTCAATTTTTTTTATTATTATTAAAATGGTTATTTTATTAAGATAAATGCATCATTAATAATGCCTATATACTCCCATGATTTTTTTAGAATCATTTCTCAACAGATTAGACATATGTCTCTTAGCTTAGTCCAATACTATCAAAACAATTAGATTTTTAAACTGATATGTAATTTTGCCATAGAGCACAAATTGTCACATTTAATATATATAGGCAGATTATGGGTTAAATTAGATCAATAAAATGTTTGTTAATTAAATATAATGTGTTTAAATTGAATACATTTTATATAAATTATTAGGTAACACTTAATACATAAACTATCAAAGATAAAAAAAAAATTCTAAAGCATTTATTAATCTTTGTTCATCTTAATTTTAACATTTACTAATACTTTATTAAATTAATTTAAAAAAATGTTTCTGTCAGTATTATTTAATGGACCTACACTAACAATTATTAACTCACGTTAACAGATGTTAATAAATATTGTAACACATGCATTGCTCATTGTTAATGTTAATTAGTGCATTAACTAATGAGACCTTATTATACAGGTTTAAAATGAGTTTTATTAACATTGTGTTATATTTCTGCAAATGGCCTGTATCTTGCATCTATGTGATATATATTTTGGGTAAATTATTTCAGCCGTAGAATAACAGTTTATAAATTAAACACAAATGTATATTTCAGATATTATTAATATCTTCTGATAATTTTTAAATGAGCCATTTGTTGTATTTCTTATATATATATATATATATATATATATATATATATATATATATATATATATATATATTAAATTACTGACAATATGTAGTTATATAAATTTTTGTTAGCAAGTTCAGATGAATGGGGATTTTAAAGTCATTCTCACACCGCTGGCTTATGCTGCATTCAGACTACAGCAGAGCAAATATCTCAAGCGTTCATGCTGCAATAAATCAGCGGCTGGGTTGAAATAAATCTGCCTGTGATCAGTTCAGAGACATGTAAATAAGCAGCAAGAGCTTTCATTTCTGCAGATTTACTGTGTGGCTTTGACACAGAGAGCCGACAATAACCTGAACCACAGCCACCGTCAGCCATGCAGACATCAGAGCGCCAGATTGAGGATTTCATGAAAAACAGCTTGCAATGTGACTGGATATCAGCAGGGAATATAATAAAAACCTCACAAAAAGACAGATTAATATCTACATGTGTAATATTTATAAGTGACCACTGCTCTTGCCTTGGGGAGTATACATTTCCTTTATGAATACAAGCACAAAAAAAAAAAAGAGTTCTGGTTCAGAGACATTAATAGGATCATGTCATTATATATATATATATATATATATATATATATATATATATATATGAGGAAAAGGAGCACCGTTAATTTTTAAGCAAAGAAGAGTTGAACATGTTACCGATTTTGCGCCCCAGTAGCAGAGTATTGTCATAATGGGATATAATAAAAATATCAACATATTTCTGATACATTCATCAATCTCAGATGAGTGGCTGGACTTTGACAATTTTGCCTTGTATCAGAAATATTTATAAATGTTCATTATAATATAACTTTAATATACATTTATTTACACATTAAGAGAAACATATTTAATTTTACCCCCAGGCAAATTTAATGAAATGGTATGTTTTCCTAAATGTATATGTTATAACTATTTGCCAGCTAATTTAGATATATTTATAAATATATAATTATAATATATTTATATTTAATATAATGCATAATATATTTGTATTTATTGTTAATTGTTTAAAATATATAAGGGTTCAATGATGTGACATACCAGAAAGTAAAAAGTGTTTATTGAAAACATGTTGACCTTTTGTGACAACTTGCCCTGCTATTGAGACATTATAAAAATATAAACAGTAAAAAACCCTTATTGGTTTTGGTACTTTTCTTTTATTGTGAATAATGTACACGAAAGTCGGATTTCACTAGTTGCTCTCGTGTCTATGCAAAAACTAATGACATTGTTTAGAAGAAACCATCTTGAGTCCATGTTTCCTCATCTCACACAAATACAGCAATAAATCATAATCACATTTGGTTCAGGAAACACATCTGCTGCTGGCAAGCTTTGTCAGAAAGCGTGCTCACATTCAGGGCCATCTAATCTTCCTGCAACAGATTTTTTTATTTAATTTTTAATTTGAGGCAACATGAAGCAGCTGTAAGAGTCTGACAATGCCTCCTCAACCGTGAGCACAATCCACACAGTTATTTTTGGTTTCAGAAGATACGCTCAGATGCATCGGACTGCTGAATGTAACGTGCAGCGGGTTTGGATGAGGCTGCAGAGCGCGTCCTTTGTTTCTGAACAAGAGCAGATAAGACTCTTATCTGATACAGGGAACAATCTCGGATGAATGACTGGACTTCCACAATTCTGACCTCAACATGATCTGGATTTAACATTATTATTTTTTCCCTTTTGCAATGCAGATTTTTTAAATGATATGTGCAGTAATAAATAACAATAAAAATAAATATTTTATCTTAGTTTATATATATATATTTACTTACTCTCTATCTCTCTATCTCTCTATCTATCTATCTATCTATCTATCTATCTCTCTATCTCTCTATCTATCTATCTATCTATCTATCTCTCTATCTCTCTATCTATCTATCTATCTATCTATCTATCTATCTATCTATCTATCTATCTATCTATCTATCTATCTATCTATCTATCCATCCATTGTCTATATTCATTAAAACGTTATTTTATTAAGCAAATTCATTATGTATGAATAAGTATTTCCTGGTAATCCTGAAACTTCCTGAAATCAGTGTTAACACTTGTGTAATTCTGTATTGACCGATCAGCATGCAGCAGTATAATTAAAGAGCTACTTAAATCTCCCCCAGATATTGCTGTGCTTGATTAAGCTTGTTTCAGTGTGGTCATACATGCAGAGCCAATGACATTTCATAAGGATAAATAAAACTGTGCATGCTAAAACAGAAAAATAATTCCGCAATGTATTTATAACACCATATTGACATCATGCAGAGAATCCCGAGCCGGGCCGTCATAAATCCAGAGCTGAGGTCACAGGTGAGCAGAGAGCTCAAAGAGGGTCAAGGAGGTGAGCTCAGGTCTGACGCTCTTATTTACTACAGGATCTTCAGCACAAACGCTGACTGTAGCTCATAAAGAATGGCTGTTTATCTCTTATAGCCACTGAATTCAATCAGAGCTTTCAGAGCTGTAGAAATCACTTGTGTTCAGCATTCAGTGGAGGAAACTATCTACATTTCTGTAAGGGGTAGGGTTAGAGCGTGAGTTAGGATTTGCTTATAAAACCTATAACAATCTATAAAAACATTACAAGTCTATGTAATGTCCCCATTTAGATAGCTAAATAAATGTGTGTGTGTGTGTGTGTGTGTGTGTGTGCATATAATACTGAAAATTCTCATATGAGCAGATATCAAAAACAAAATGCGAGATCTTTGTGAAAATGTTGCATGTTTCTGGCCAAACTTAACTTATTGAAAGCATTACATTTCAGAAGCTGTGCATATCGATGTGCCACAATTTTTTGTTTTTTTTTTGCATGCAGACATTTTCTGCCTTGTGATCTTGTAATTGAGCACAAATTGCTGGTAATGCAAAGGCAGTGTCATGTTCCCAAACCTGATCGCCGCAGGGGAAGCTCATGTAAAACCAGGCAAGAAAAATGCTAATTACTAATGTTAAGAGTGTAGCTGGTGATTTGAGAACAACACCTGTCAAGTATCACGCTCTCCCCCAAATGAATGTCTCTCAGTGAAAAGCTCATTAAGCTGCAGTCCTGAGAATGAACATCATGTGTGACCTTCAGCGTGTGATGAACCTTTATGATGCTTTAGTCTGCAGTTAGAGTCCCGTGTCCCTGTGGAAAGACACTGTGTTCTCATTAGCCTTCACGTCTGCTCACCTCCATCACCAGTGAACAGGGATCTGACTCACACAAGAGCTCTCTACCTTTCCTCTTGCCGCTTTGAACACTATGTATGTATAGATTTTTATGATCTGAATCTTAAACTTCTTTTTTTTCCCGAAATGTTTTGTTTGAAAAATGGGCTTTCTTGAATTTCTTTTCAAGAAAGTTATATGTTATCCTGTTTTGTTATCTTATGCAATAACCTTTATTATATATTTTTAAATATCCAAATACTTTTTGGGCCTACCGTACTGAATTAGAAGTGGACACCACTACTGATATTACACTAAAAAAAAGGCCCATATGACAAACATTATACATTTTTATGTTATATTTCACAAAATGTATTTAAAAAAATGTAAAATATATGGCTGATAAAATGCATTAAATGCATATACATTTGCAGTATGTGTGTCCTTCATCCTACTCAAGAGAGATTAAAATGATTAGTCTTTTTCGCCATCTAGTGGATGAATCTGTGATGTAAGACTTCTTACAACATTAGAAATCTGTGCTCTTGAGTTTACATATCTTAACCTATTCATAATAATAATTACAGTAAACATTATAATTCACATTGAAACCTTTATTTCCTTACTGTAGCATGTACATAACAGAAAGAGCAGAGATCCTTCAAAAGACCTTTATCTTTAAAGCAAGAGATATTCTGTGACTCTCCCGTTTATTATTGAGTTATGAATTCAAGCGCAATAAGTGTAGCAAGAAGTAGTGCAAGTTTTCTTATACTGGTAGTCTGATCTTTATAGTTATCTGGACAGGAAAGAGTCTGACAGGATAAACTCACACACTGTAACAGGCCCAGTAAAGCAGGAACCTCCCGTTTGATTCTCTCTTAATGACCAGGTTTGAGCTCTGTTCTCTGTTCATCCATTCTTCCGCCCTGGACCTTCAGCAACAAACTAAAGAAATCTTCATCATCCATCGGTCCTGGAGCTGCACTGCGCTGCTCCTCCAGCCGGCCCTGGGCCTGGGCAAACAAAAATAGAAATCAATTAACAATGGCAACAACAATAATAATAATTATTATTATTACTTTTAATAAGAATCATTTTATTATTAATTAATTTTAGCAATCAAAAACATTAGCCTTTACCAATTTGACATTACTGCCTAGAACTTATTATATTAATGATAAATGTTTTGTAGTGAAAAATTCTATTTTTTTATATTATAAATTATATAATTATTATGAAAAAGATATAACAATAATAAAATATCATACTGATTATACACGTGTTGTGATTAAATAATAATATATATTTTTATATTATAATAATAAATTATTATTATTATTATTATTATTAATAAAATGTTAATACAATAATAATAAATCTAAATCATTAGCCTTTACCAATTTGACATTACTGACTGGAAAATATAATATTGATTATACATTTGTTGTGATAAATAAAAATAATAAATTTTTATATTATTATCATTATTATTAAAAGGTTAATACAATAATAATAATGTTAGGAATTAAAAACATTAGCCTTTACCAATTTGACATTACTGACTGCAAAATATAATATTGATTATAAGTTTGTTGTGATAAATAATATTATTTTTTATAATATTATAATTATTATTAAAAAGTTAATACAATAATAATAATTTTAGAAATTAAAAACATTAGCCTTTAACAATTTGACATTACTGACTGGAAAATATCATACTGATTATACATTTGTTGTGATAAATAATAATCATTTTTTTTATATTATTATCATTATTATTAAAAGGTTAATAAAATAATAATAATTTTAGAAATTAAATACATTAGCCTTTACCAATTTGACATTACTGACTGGAAAATATTATATTGATTATAAATGTGTTGAGATAAATAAAAATAAAAATAATAATTATTTCTAATATTATAATATATGATTATTATTATTATTATAAAGTTAATACAATAATATTTTTTGAAATCAAAAATATTAGCCGTTACCAATTTGACATTACAAACCAAAAATGATGATATTAATCATAGACATTTATCAATTAATAATAATAACAACAATAATTAAAAAATGTTTAAAAGACCTTTACCAACCAGAAATTATAAGATTAATTATGATCTTTTTGTTTCTTTTGGCAGAGTTTCAACAGCAAGAAATAAATAAAAACAAACAAACAGTTATTTGTCTTTGAAAACAAATAAATAAATAAATAAACATGTTTCTAAACTCAGTCTTGGTCTTTTTACACATGAAAATATACAGCTGCCTATGTAATTTTTTTATTCATCATATTTGGGATCCCTGGCATCAGCGAGTATGAGAACCCCTGTGTTTAGTGAAGTTAGCAATAAGAAAAGAAAACGTTCCAGACATAATTCAAAGACAAAGATGCAGACTAGGTTATACGTGTCTGTTCCAGTGGTGATAAACAACATCTCAGCAGCGCTCACTTGTGAGTTGACGATCATGTTGTAGAAGTCCTCTTTGGGTGTTTGCATGGGAACGGTTCGGGTGACCTCAGGGATCTTCCAGCTGCTCTTCCTCTGTTTGGCTTTGGGCAGCCGAGGTGGGGGGGCAGAAGGAATGTTCTGGAGCTCTGCTCGCTGGTCATCCAGTCGACGACCCTGAGAAGTCGCCAACAAATCGAAGAACTCCTCCTTCTGCAGGGACGTCATGGAGGAGAACACCACTGTATGGAAAGACACAGTTCAACCATGAGAGTCATGTGTGTCGTATTATTTTCCGTAATGATGGCAAGGAAATGCATTCAGATTGTGTTTCTTCACCTCTCTGGCTGTGGCGAGGTGTGCTGGGCTCTGAGTAACATCTCCTGCGGCGGTCCAGACGGAACGAGCAGCGCTGGTCATTGAGTCGCCGGCCCTCTTGTAACGCGAACAACAGCTCACACAAAGCGTCTGGGAAATCTGGAGATGTCCTGTGAACCTGAGCACATCACATCAAATCCATCATTAATGCGACGGTTCACCCAAAATGAGAATTCTGTCATCATGTACTCACCTTCATGTTGGTCCAAACCGGCATGAGTTTCTTTCTTCTGTTAAACACAAAGGAAGATATTCTGAAGAATGTGTAACCCAACAGTTGATGGTAGCCATTGAGCCATTTCCACATTGTGGAAGTCAATGGCTACCAGCAACAGTTGGGTTACCCACATTCGTCAGAATATTTTCCTTTGTGTTCAACAGAAGACAGAAACTCATGCAAGTTTGGAGTCAGATGAGTCCATCCATACTGTAAGTGTCTAGATATGGCTTAATTTCCAAAAGTCATATTGCTTAGAAAAGTAATGGTATCTCCTCAACACAATCCACTCAGCTCCTGACGGATAAAATAAAGGGCTTTTGTTTTTTTGTTTTTTGACCTTTTCACTCATAAATATGTCAGATTACAGAAGTAGCGTCCACTTCATAATTCTTAATAATGGGTGTGTCAGTTTCTCTAGACTAAACTTTTGTATTTTTGTAAATACCTTTTAAAAGTCCTTTGGAAATTTACAAAATCTTGGAAAATTATTATTATTATTTTTTTTTTGATGCAAAAAAGGCTTTCTTATCGCATGACAACTAAAGTAACAAATGTGAAGCTTTTGAAATATTATTAGTCCATGCCTGTTAGTGTTGGGACTCATTTACAGTACTGGTCAAAAGTCTGTAGTTAAGTGTTTTTTTATTATTATATTAACACTTTTATTCCACAAGGATGAATTGAATTGATCATAAGTGACAGTAAATACATTTATAATGTTACAAATGTTTTCTATTTTCCAGTAAATCCTCTTCTTTTGACATTTCTATTCGTCAAAGAATACTGTATCACGGTTTCCACAAAAATATGAAGCAGCACAAATGTTTTAAACATCGATAATAAGAAATGTTTCTTGAGCAGCAAATCAGCATATCAGAATAATTTCTGAAGGATCATGTGACATTGATTATTCTAAAAAAAATTCAGCTTTGATCACAGGAATAAATATATTTCAATAGAAAACACAATTTTTTTTATCAAATAAACTCATATAAGAGACTTTTTAAAAACATTAAGAAATCTCACCGACCCCAACCAAATGAACATGCTAATATAATCGATAATAAAAGAAATTCATTCCACTGAGTGATTCAATAGTAAATACATTAACACAGGAAAGAGTCTTGCACTTGTCAAGTTTAGTTAGACACACTAATAAATTTCAGATAATTATGAAACTTTACCGTTTGCTTTGCATCGTCAGGGCTCAGTCTGTCTTTGGGCCGCAGTTTTACTTCTCCTTGAGCGCTTGATTTGTCTTGAGTCTCTACTTGTAGCATCTTCTCTGGTCCTGCAGCCGTCCCGTCTGACAGTCCCTTGTCGGTTTTTGTAATAATTTCACGACCTGCGTGATCTTCCACCTGTTGACTTTCTATAGTTGCATTCTTCTCCTCATTCATTTCTGCTTGCATTGTTTTACTCTCACCTTTTCCTTCTTGGACACTGTTGTGATCATGTGAACTTCCCTCTGTGGCTTCAATAATGTCATCCTTTGTGTTTTCATCAGTCGTCCTAACTCTCAGTACGGTCCTTCCTCTGCTGCTGTTTATCACATCCGAAGGTTCATCCCCCTCTTCGAGGATGAGAAGAGGCTCCAACTGCTTGTCCACTGAGGTTTCAACTTTGACCTCGGCGCAGTTCATCATAGCTTCTGCCGAGCTGTCCATGGAAGAAAATGTGAGAGCTTATTAAAAGTATGAAGTTGAAGAACTCTCGACATCGAAAGTCACTGAACAGGCGTGCATGTAATCAGCATATACATCTCAAGTATGTCTAACATTTATAAACACATTTTTAATTACGTAGTCTGTAGTAGAACATGAAATATGACAACTTATCTTAGATTAAACACTTTCAGTGCACAGCATAGTTATTATATAGTTACAACATGTAACTGGACTTATTTCAACACAGATTTAGATAGTAGGTGATACTGTACGGCCCTGCTTACCTTCTCAACCTTCGATGAGTTAAAACGAGGTCCTCTCAGCGGAATGTCAAGTAAAGCCCACATGCATCTCACCTCCGTGTACGAACAAGCATTAGCTCCCACATATCTATATCTACATGAGTGTTTTTCACAAACGAATCTGAAAGGAGCTAGAAGCTGACACGATGCATCGACAACTTCACTGCTTCACAGTCTCTTCCTGTTCCTCTCTTATGGCCCTGATCCACCCCTATTTATTTGGCCCGTGTCAGTGTAACTAGTGGAATTGGCTCATGTATAGAAATGCACTATAGATGCGCATGATATATCAAACCGACTTTTGTTCAAATGCTAAGCTATTTTATAATCATGTCTGAGAAATGTGTGCTGACGCTCAACAGCTCTGAAAGTCTTACATGTTGAAACTGGCAGCCTGTTTGTTTAAGACAGTCTGTGGTTTTGCAGATTTCCTGTTGACTACCAGCAAAACGAGAAGTTAGACTCTGCGATAAAGAACAAGACTTGAGAATGGTGGAGAAACCAAATGAGCGACTATTAAAATAAGATACTTGATATTCACGTTCCATTTTCACCAAGAAACATGTCTTGTTTCTCCCCCTGTTGATTACATTTCAGACCTAAAGCCTCCGGGCAGTGACATGATGACATGTAAACTATGCACTTGCAGTAAGGAATCTTGTATATGTTGAGCAACTGTTGAGTGCATGCAAGAATATCACATTTCAAACTGTGCTTTGATACAAGAGTGAATCTCTTGAAAACAGTCAAGTACACGCCCAGTTCGCATTTCGCCCTTAAAACAAACAAGTTAATAAATGAATGATATTTACATATTTAAATAAAACTATATATATATATATATATATATATATATATATTTAAAATAAATCATTTAAAAAAGAAATTAGCAGTTATTTTAACGATAACTATTAATTAATTAAGAATATTTCTACCCCAAATCATTTTGCAATTCTGGAAGTATTTTAATTTCACTTATCATTCTATTCACTGGAATGTAATGTTTTGTTTAATTTAAATCAGCTAAATTAAAGGATGATTGGATTTATATTTATTTTTAATCTATCTTTTTTTTTATTTTTTCAGGATGCTATTTGAACATGTTCTTGACAGCTTTGTAAGATTTAATCACAAAAACCTTATCTTTTTCTCTTTTTTTTTTCATTTTCCTGGGAGCAGAAATCCACTTTCATACTTGGTTAGATGAGGTTTCAATTTCACCTATGAGTTTTTATGTACTGATTTTGACCCATGCAACAGGACTGCGTGGTCACAGTGTACTCATATCTTGACTTTTGCATTTGCAGAATGCCTATTTCCATGCAAGGGGCACGGTTTTTTATGTGTCAGTCGCTAGGGGAAGCCATCGTGGTGATGCATGGACACACACTCATCTAGATTAATATACTGCTCAGGATGTTGCAGCCGCAGCAGCCCATCACAGGCAACGGGCCCAGCGCAAGCCGCGGTCTCGGCTTGAACGTCCACCCGGGAATGCATCCCCTTAACCCGGTGCACCCGCCTTCTCAACACCGCCCAGATGGAGACCCCGCCGGCCTCGAAGGCACCGAAAATGGACACAACAACCGCCGAGACATTGGAGACATCCTGCAACAGATCATGACGATTACCGACCAAAGTTTAGACGAAGCTCAAGCAAAGTGAGTTAGTTATTTAAAATGATTTCTTTGAAAACTTAACGTAACGTTACAAGTTTAGCATTGAGCTAACGGCCGCGTGAGACAAGGGTATGCTAAAACATAGAAATATCTATTATCTAACCTTTTTAATTAAGAAATTGTATCTTTAATCCAATTAAAAACACTTTTATTTTACCTTTAAAGTTATTACTGTTTAAACATTTATTAGAATGTGTGCTGAAGTTCACGGTATAAGTTAGCTGCTATTGTTTACGTTTTACTTGACTTACAACAAACTCTTTTTCTTATTCAGTTTTGTAGTATATACGTTGCATTATATTGATTCTCTATTAGATGTACATAAATCTATATATTTTAATTTATCTTATTACAGGAGTAACTTTATTTTTACTCATTCCACAAAAACAAATCACTGCCTGAAGCTAAAGTGAAAGGCTAATGTGTCAGGAGAAACGAAATCGGTAATCAGTATTTAATATGTTTAAAAAAAAACAAATCTAAATTATATCAAGAGTGGGGTTGTGAAATAATATTTTATTTTCACTTGCAAGGCGATTTCATTACTGTTCCATCGGTAGCATGATAATGTTAGCCGACTGACTTTTGTTTGTTATTTTGTGATAGAAAACACGCTTTAAACTGTCATCGGATGAAACCGGCTTTATTCAGCGTCCTGTGCGAAATTAAAGAGAAAACTGGTGAGTAATGAGGATGCATTTTGTTTGAAAAGTGGTAAATGTCATAAATGTAACTTTATATAATTGGTTTAAAAGTTGCCTTTGTTATCGGCACAGCCGCCATGTTCTGCAAGAACAAAGCCAGAGAGTGTACACCTCACAACAATACAATAATTTCAACATTTCCCCTAAACAATCATTTAGATTTTATTCTAGTTTATAAATGTATTCTCAACCCCCATCGTTTGCAAGCAATATTGCATGATTTTAATTGTTAAAACAGCACTTTGAACTCAACAATAGCATCATGATTATGGGTTTGACCAGGTATGCAGCTTTTAAAAATTAATCTAATTAATCTAATTAAAAACTAATCAGACCAACAACAAATGTTTTCTGGTTTGTCTGAAGACCACATTTGCATTTCCTTAATACATTATTCTCAGCTCTAAGTCTGTGATATTACCTCAAACTAAATAGTTTTTTCATGCATCTGATACCACATTGTTTGCATGCATTAAGTACAAGTATAGTAGTAATAGGCTTCTATGAGAAAATAATAACAGCCATCGAGTATATTAACACAAACCTTTTTATTTGCATGCAGCATCCTATTATTTGCAGGCAAGAATTGACCTAATAATAACTGCACAATGCCTTTGGTTAGTATGAAGTCTAAGTTTAGAAAATCCCTTAAGAGGACTGAGATGTTTACAGTGATGGTTAGTAATTAAATGGCCTTGTGCCTAATGGACACTCTTAATTTCCGTGGTTTGGCAGGCTCCCTCACAGCCCGTGTCATTAATCACACACTACTGCCAGTATTCACTGTTTATTGTACAGTGCTGTCTAGTAACATAAAAAAATAAAATCTCTCCTAATAAGAGTATGTGTAATTGAATAAAGCGGATTTTAGGGTGGTTGCAATGTTAAAGCAGTGATGAGACAGGAACTGCTTAATGTTTTGCTCTTGACTGAAGCACTTAACCTGGTGTTGCTCCAGGGAATACATTAAAATGAGTTAAAACTCATATTTATTTTGTAGGTCATTGACTGCCATTATGGTATCAGACATGATGGACTGTAATAGTTCTACTCCTGAGAAAATTAAGGGTTTTAAATAAGATAACCCAAATGTAGTTTTAAGAAATATGGGTGTTGTATACCCAAAAAATAATACACAATGTTCATTTACTTCATTTAATAACTGAAACAATGCAAAGTGGTTGAAAATCTGTAAACTTTAATGGATATGTTTCATATTTACAGGTCTTTCTATGAGAAATGCTCAGGAGGAGGAGCCTCCAGACCCACAGCTCGTACGATTGGACAACATGCTGCTGGCCGAAGGTGTGGCCGGTCCTGAAAAGGGGGGCGGAGCCGCTGCGGCGGTCTCTGCCGCGACCAGCTCTGGCGGGATGTCACCTGACAGCTCACTGGAGCACTCCGACTATAAAAGCAAGTTGAGCCAAATTCGGAACATTTACCACACAGAGCTGGAAAAATACGAGCAGGTACATAATGCTGCCATTGTGCTGGGTAGCCACGCCCCCGGCGAAATCTCACTGGTCCAGAATCCTGCATCAAATGGCTTTTTCAACTGCATTGTTTCTGGAAGTATATTTTTCTTTCATTATTTCCATAGGGATTTAAAAGAAAAAGTGTTTGTTAAAGAATTAGAAGAAGTGAACTAAACCAGCGAATCACAATTTTTCAAACTTTGATTTGAAGCAAAAAATATTTGAAAATCAGCTTAAAGACAAAGCTTAACAGCTGTAATGAGGAAAGGAACTGCAAGCCCATGAAGCATTGTGAATGACATTGAATTTAAATATTAGTATTAAAAACATTGTGAAAATTGTTGATTTAAGGATGTTGATTAAATGTAAAGAAAATCTTTTTTTACTTTCATTGCAAAATAAGGATATTACCAAGTACAAATAGTACAAAACTTTAAAGTAGTTAGAGATCTTTCTTATTATTATGCCACTCGCAATGCTTCATGGAAAGAAATTATTTGCTTGTGTTTGGTGGAGATTTTTCTGCAGAATCGTGGGGGATGTACTTTTTCACCAGGAATTCCACTTTTGAATATGATTTATTTTTTTTTTTTAAATAAGTTGAAATAAAGCTCGCTGATGGTTTCAATCAAAGCATATAATGTCAATTAATAACCTTGTCGCTCACAGTAGGACTTACTTCAGTGGTTTATAAGTTATTGTTCAAAATCAGTTCCTCAATGGAGAAAATGAATGGGATTTTTGCTTCCAGAACCCAACTGTTGCACACTATTGTGTTTTTGTCAGTTTGCACAGAAAATGGATGTCTGACTTAAGAAAACACATGTTCTGAGTGTCTGTAGACACAAAGGAGCTGCTTTCTAATCTCATTGCTGTTTCCAGGCCTGCAGTGAGTTCACCACCCATGTTATGAACCTGCTGAGGGAGCAGTCTCGCACCCGTCCCGTGTCTCCGCGTGAGATCGAGCGCATGGTGGCCATCATCCACCGCAAGTTCAGCTCCATCCAGACGCAGCTCAAACAGAGCACCTGTGAAGCGGTCATGATACTGCGCTCACGCTTTCTGGACGCCAGGTGGGTTCGAAATGCATTTTGTGATATTAAATCTTTGTTTTCAATATCAGAAAGTTAATTTTTCCGACTTTCTGCATGGTCTTAAAATGTCTTAGGTTGCCTCAGTTTAAGGAATGAAAAACGTTATGGCATTAAATGTTTCATGCATTGATAAAAACTAATATCTCAGTGTTTTTGTTTTGCAGAACAAATATCTAAACGTATTCAGAATACATCTTGTTGAGAAGTCTTGAAAAACGGAACAATTTTAAATGCTTAAAACAAAAACAAATATCAGTCAATGGGGGATGAAAACTTGTTTTACCTTTCAATGAAATTGATTTTACTGAGCCCATTGATATATATATGTTCGTGTTTTATTCAGAAACTCACTTTATATTGACAGAGAACATACATTTCAGTTTATTCCTTAAAGGTCCCATTTTTCGTGCTTTTTTGAAGCTTTGGTTGTGTTTACAGTGTGCAATATAACATGTGTTCATGTTTCGCGTGTAAAAAAACACAGTATTTTTTCACACTATTCACTTATCTGTATACCGCTGTTTTCACTGTCATAAAAACGGGCTGATGACTTCCTTGTTCTATAAAGTCCCTCCTTCAGAAATACGTAACGAGTTCTGATTGGGCCAGCGGTTCCTGTGTTGTGATTCGACAGTAGGCTGCCCTCCTGGAAACGCGATTGGACTAGTTTTGGAGTAGTTTTGAGAAACAAGTGGGCAGGATTTGTTTTGAAAACCTGGCAATCCTGATCTGAACCATAGACAGTAAAAGAACGCATGTGCTGGAGATGTACTTATAATCACGGGAGCGTTTTTACTGATGAGATGCGCATGAAAATCGCATTCGATTTTTTTGCACAGCCTTAACATCTAGTTAACAAAGCTAAACAGCGTTGCCCTTTGTGTAATAAGTTACAGAAACTGTTAAACGCACCAACTTAAATAATAAAATACACTTACTGGTTGTGGTCCATAAACAACGCCTTCTCCAAACAAAGAGGGAACTGCTCCATCTTTCAGGAATAATCTTTGTGCGAATCTGGTATTAAACTGATTGAGATTGAGGAAGCTCGCTGTCCTCAGCAAAATGTGCTGCACATAGTTTTACATGCGGATTATAATTTTCGGGAACCGAGTTAAACATAAATTGTAACCATTAATCTCCAAGTACAGCATCCCTGGGAAGCCCAAACAAAGATGATTGGACTCCGAGATGAAAATAACTGCGTTTCGACGACATGGCGACAAACACAAACGCAGCTCTTCCTCTTTCCGTCGGAGCGCAACAAGACCACGCCCCCTTTTTTTTTCATGTGGGCGGAGGTTAGTCGAAAAACTGTTTTAGTGACGTCATTACTGCAGGAACTAGAGGGATGTAGTCCAAACGGGTTGTTTTTTGCAGGCGAATTCTGTTAAATAAAATATCTCGCTTGGCATTGAACTTTGAGCTTTACAATTTTACAGATATTATTTATACTCTAACAACAACATTACACACTAACTAAAGTTTAAAACATGGGATCATGAAGAACGGGACCTTTAAATTTTCTTTATGGGTCTTAAAAAGGTCTTTAAAAAGTCTTAAATTTACCTTCATAAACCTGCAGAGAACCCTGTTTGTTCTTCATGTAGATGATAATTTCAGATTTTTGTTTGACTGTGACACTTTCTTGGTTTTTCAGGCGTAAACGGCGCAACTTTAGTAAACAGGCCACAGAGGTCCTGAACGAGTATTTCTATTCCCATCTCTCAAACCCGTACCCGAGCGAGGAGGCCAAAGAAGAGCTGGCCAAGCAGTGCGGTATCACTATGTCTCAGGTACCAGCTCCTCTATCAGATCTAAAAGGCTTGTTCTCTTTTGAGCGTTTGAGAGGAGCCTGACTCTCAGTGCACTATGGGAGCGTCCGGTCATCAGAGACGTATCCGTTTCATTCTGCCTCTGAAATCGTAACAGGTGTCCAACTGGTTTGGCAACAAGAGGATTCGCTATAAGAAGAACATTGGGAAGTTCCAGGAAGAGGCCAATCTGTATGCCATGAAGACGGCCTTAGGGGCGACACAGAGCGAGGAATCCCCCCACACTCCAAACTCCACGGGTCAGTTCAGATCTTTAGCTCTGATGAGGTGTTTTCACACTAGATTTTGAGATTTGAAACAGGATATTTAATACATATTAAGAAAGAGCAATATTTAGCTGAAACTGAAAACTGACTTGTGAGTGATCATCTGTTGATTGAATTGAACCGTTGGATTCACTGAGATGAATCAATCAAATTATAAGAAACCATAATTGTGGAAAAATGTTTTCAACTGTAACGTGATTAAAGAAGTTTGAAAGCAATACATATATATTTTGTTGTTCAACAATTTAAACAATATATTAATATACTGTTCAAAAGTTTGGCACCATTTCAATGATTCTAAAATCTAATATTCTCACCAAAGCTGCATTTATTTGAACAAAAATAAGGTAAAAGCATTAATATTGTGAAATATTACTACAATTTAAAATAACTGTTTTTAAAATGTAATTTATTCCAGTGATGCGCAGCTGAATTTTCAGCATCATTCCTCCAGTCTTCAGTGTCGCATGATCCTCAGAAATCATTCTAATTATGCTGATTTGCTGCTTAAGAAACATTTCTTGTTGTGCTGCTTCATATATTTCTCGAAAATGTTTTTCAGGATTCTTTGAATAGAAAGTCCAAAAGAACAGCATTTATACAAAATATAATATTTGAGAAAAAAAAATGTAGATGTCATTTCTGTCACTTTTGATCAATTCAGTGCATCCTTGCTTCAGACTTCTGCACAGAATTGCAATATGATATATATATACTGCACATAATTGCAATATATACCTCTTATTCTTCAAGGCTCAGGGTCGTTCTCGCTGTCAGGGTCAGCTGACTGCTTCCTAGGAGTTCCTCCAATGAACGGAGAGCAGCCGTCCTATCACATGGGGGCTCAGGTACGACTCTCTTAAACTCAAACAGCATTCCTGCTCCCCTGCACAGGTCATTGTCCCTGTGTGTGAGGATCTCACTGCTTCAGTAACATCAGAGGGAATGATGTGCTTTGTGTGTTTGCTTTGCTGTGCAGCTCTGTCTAAATGTCCTTTTCCTCTCTCTCTCTCTGGTAGGATGCTCAATCACGCTTCTCAGACAGACTCTATAGTACCAGAGAGAGCCGGGTGAGGAGCTCATCACATGCATGCTCATGTCTGCCGTCTATCAGTCTCGCTTTTTAAGTGACTTGCATGCACATCACTGTGATCCGTGATCTTTACTTGTTTATGCTTTTTTTTTGGTAAGGTTTCACGTGCTCTGTTGATTATTATTAAGGTCTATAAAGTTGCACATGATTTATTTATGAGAAACATGCACACATATGAGCAGAGGTGAATTACACACATATGTATCACATATACTGTATACTCTTTGAATGGAAGTATCCAGAAAAATAATGTTGTCGTTATTATCATTATCTGATTATACAAACTTGCGATTCAAATAAGTGTGAAATAGGAATGTAGCTTGATATAATGATAATAATATTGGTATATTGTTAGTAATAATAGTAAATAAAGGTGCTGTGTAAATTCTTAAAGTATTATTATTATCATCATCGTCGTGATCTGATACCGATTTATGATCCTGGACTCTTAAGTCACTGGGCTTATAGCCAAAACAATATTTTATGGGTCAAAATTACATTGTTACATGCCAAAAATCATTAGGATATTGAGTAAAGATCACATGTTCTATGAATATATTTTGTACATTTACTACCGTAAATAATCAAAACTTAATTTTTGATTAATAATATGCATCGCTCAGAATTCATTTGGACAAATTCAAATGCGATTTTCTCAGTATTTCGATTTTTTTGCACCCTCAGATTAAAGATTTTCAGTTTAGTTGTATCTTGGCCAAATATTGTTTGATCCTAATAAACCATACAAAAAGCTTATTTATTCAGCTTTCAGATGACGTACAAATCCCAGTTTCGAAAAATCGACACAAGACAAATTTCACTTTAAAAAATGATTGTGAAATATGAATACATCTTGTTAAAATGATATTAATAGTGTATTATTAGTAATATAATGTATAAATGTTAAAGTTATTATAATTAAATTGTATTGTTATTGTTAAATGTAAATTATTATTTCATGGTTAAATCATAATATTATCAGATTTTACTTGCATAAAACAGGAATATATTGATAGAAAGACAATAGTTTAGTTGGAAAATATTAGTAATAGAAAAAGTGTGGTATAAATGTTTAAATTGCATTATTATTTTTTTATGATTATCTGTACGTATATATTTCACTTGCATTAAATAAGTGTTAAATAGTAATATATCTTGAAATAATGATAATAGTGCACCATTTTACAAAACTCTTTTGATTTATTAAAAGAAGAAAGCATTGTGTTTACAATAAGACTTCTGCAGTGAAATCACTAAATGTCCAAATAAAAGAGGATTGAACTTTGAAGACAATGTGAACAACATGAAAATATACACACAAAAAAACACCAAAATGTGAAATATTTTCCTCATATCAATTCAAACTATTACTTTCAGCTGGATCATTGTAAATAACATCTTTAGCACATGCTTAAGCACAATTTACTTTTTTCACTTACTATGCCTTAAAGGGATAGTTCACCTAAAAATTAAAATTACCCCATGATCAACCCTCAAGCCGTCCTGGGTGTGATTGACTCTTGTTTCAGACGAATACAACTGGAGTCATGTTAAAAAAATGTCTCTGACCCTTCCGAGCTTTAGAATCACAGTGAATGAGTGTTGGACTTCTTAATATAACTCCAATTGTATTAATACACACCTAGGAAGGTTTGAGTAAATTACTTTTGGTTGAACTATCCCTTTAAATATTGTCATGTATGCTAGTATTTGAATATATTTAGAGATCTCTGTACAGGACGGCTTCTGTTTGTATGGTTTTAACAGCAGTTTTCTGTCTGTGCAGACTAATGGTAGCTGGCAGGAGCAGAACACGCCACCCTCGGCCACTTCACCCGGCAGCGATCACTCCGACAACTCTGACTGATGAACTCCTGCCACCAGGACGAAAGAATGATGCTCACTCCTCCACCCTACTGCAGTTTTAGTTAGTCACGTTTTTGTTTTTAGAAGCTCATTATTGGACTGAAATACAAGCAGAAATTTTCTGTGTAAATCGTTCATACAGCTGTTCTTTTGAAAATTGGCGTAGTCCATTCAATACGGTAATTTACAAAAGAATGGGCCGTATTCATGAAGTAAATTGTTTGTAAAATTGTCATTTTTTTGCATTGACTTCAATGTGAGCAGAACTGATTTCAGTCAAAATGTCGTGTGTGTGTGTGTATGTATATTTGTGTGTGTGTAACACTAATTTACTTATTTACTTAAGTTTTTGTTACAGTTCATGCAGTTTATGCATATGCATACATAACATACACACATGTACAAATATATATATAATATTTGTGAAAATGTTAAATGCTAATTTACATTTAAGTTTTGATTTTACAAACAACTTAAGCATCTGTTGAGCTTTTGTTTCATGAATAAGGCCCTTTTTCCGTTTTAATGAATGTGTGTGTGTGTGTGTGTGTGTGTGTGAGAGAGAGAGAGAAGTGTTGGATGAGATCATGGCTTATACTCGCCGTCATGTATGTTATTTCACTTTTCCACTACATTACAACTTCCACTTTTTGTTTCTGCAATATCTGGGTGTTGAAAGGGGAACTTTTTAAACTGCATTAAGACTGCTTTCATTATAGTTTATAGTTATTATATTATTATTATTATCACTGCTTTATATTGTTTATTCAGAGCTCAGATAGAATTGGCTTTGGTGAAGGGGGCAATAGAAAAAAATCCAAAGATTGTTGGTTTGTGTGTGTGTGTGTGTGCTTTTTCTTTTTTTACTGAGTTTGTGTGTGTATCAGTTAAATGAATGAGGTGTGTTTGCTGTCTTTATTTCCCGTTTGAATGAGTATATCAACAGTGCTGTCTTTTCTCTGTACAGTGAAACACCTGTATTCTCTACCTCTTTTACAATAAAGACTGTCTGTGTACACATTCATCATTTGCACTTAAATATCTTTTTTCTAAGGACATGATCAGTGTCACCTATATTTTATATTGTTATTTGTTAATATATCGCTGGATGATATTTCAGTCAAGTTGGACCATTGTGAAAGATGCACTGGAATCTGGACCATTCTAGAATCTTCATCTCATGTGAGTGCACTTTGTTAAATGCATTTACTATTAATTTCTTGAGGTATAATACTTTTTTGTGGAAAACAAGTGAACCTTGGAAACCCTCCTCTAGAGCAGATCCGGTGGCAATAAAATATAATAGGATGAAAAGAAAATCTTACAGAATATTAAGCATATTTTTTGCTTAAGATTTTATGATAATTAATATAAAAATATTTGTGATTAAGATTTCATTATGGTACTGTAATATAATTTTTGTAGTATATGATGTTATTTTCATGAAAATCAAGCAATTCCTGTAGTGCATAAAATGAATTCTTACTGCTGTAGTGATAAGATTATTATTATTGTTTTGTTTATATTTTGTGCTGTAAACCTTAAAATACTAAAAAACAAAACATTCAAACATATACAGTAATGAGGGAAAAATTAAGAGAAAAATCTGTTTTATTATATTAATATATACATATATTCTTACTAGTTCTAAATAGGCTTCATTTTGTTTTTTTTAATAACTTTTATTTATTTTAATTTTGGGATGAGAACATGTTTTCCTGAAATTCAGCCAATAATATTATATTGTTTTCATACAGTCAGTAGAAAAATTGTAAACAACAATTTTATGCATTTTCAGTAGTCTATATTTTTTTCTTCTTTATCTTCTCTCACATGCTGCTTTGAATGGAGTCGGCAGGCTCACTATTTACCCTGTCACTGATTTTGGAGTTGCGGTTCCTTATTCTCTTTCTCAGAGTCCATCTGAGCTGCGCTGGGGACGTTCCCTGTGGTTTTGCTCTCTGATTGGCCGGGCGCTTCTCTAGGGTGGGGCACGATCACTATTTCTGCATGCTCATTGGCTATTTTTTTGACTGGCACTGCTACAACTGACTCTGGATGGTTGCCACTGGAGCAGCGGTTCAGTGCATGCTGGGTACAGGAGAATGAGTGCTGTCGAGGCACAGGTTGTGGAGACAGGAAACGAGCAATGGGTCATCTCCCTCTCCTCGTCCTCCGCCTCTGATGTCACTTCCTGGAGAGAGCTGATAGGCCGAGATGGGTGGCCAAGAATCCTTGGGCTGACCAATGCCATTGCTGATTGGTTGGGGGCAGAATGCCAGTTCTGGGGGAGGAGCATTGTGTTCTTCCCATCTGCCAATTACTGTTGAGAACAAAACATGAGAGCATGCTGGTAAAATTGTAAATGGAACTGGAAGGAACAGCTGAAGAGCTGACTTACATACGGTGTTGACATCCCCCTGTGGCCAATGATCCCTGAAAATGAGGCACTTCTTCTGGGCAGTCATGGAGGTGAAATGACCCAAGGAAAATAGACATATGTGCGATCATCCCAGAGCACCTAAGTGGCAGGATCAAGAGGAACAGGTGGCCTGTGAGCCAATAAGAGCTCGAGGACCTGGTGATGTAATCACTCATGAGCCACACCCTGTGACCGCCGCCCCTTACAGTCAGACAGATCTTGATTCTTGATTGATCTATCATTCTATCGTTCTGCTTTTCTAGTTAAAATTACATTTATTTTAATTCTACCTCCTTATAATGAACTTATTGCAATTCTGCATCCTGTTTGTTACAACAATTCAAATTCTGAATAGTATGCAAACTTGGTTTATTTTATTGTTTATAGAAAAGGGTGTGATTTTCCTTCACCTTATGGTCCTGTAAGTCCACTGCAGCACCGTAGCGAATGAGAGTCCCAGTGGAGGGCAGATCTCCCTGGATGAAGAGAAGGAGAGAGAGAGAAAAGAGATGCAAGAAGGAATCGATGATAAACAAGGGAAAGGTGATCAGAAAATGGCATGTTGTGGTGCACAAAGAGTGGTCACAAAGTACTGTACGAAACCAAACAATGACATGAGAGCATCCAGGAATGTGTTATTGGAAGGGAAAACAGGAAGCAAACCATTAAAGAGACAATAAAATGGGCAATTTTTGAGAGAGAGAAACAGGCTTGGAAGATGAATACTCCACATTACCCAGGTGCTACAGCACAATAACTGTGTTCTGAGTTGGATGTGTTGATTGGTGCTGGAGTGATGAGGGAAGCAGGAGGAGACAGAGGATGGCACTGGGGAGTTCAGGACAGAGACAGTGACAAAGACAAAACCAGAAAGGGCAAAACACATTACTCCCCAACTGCAAAAGAAACAAAGACTCTTTCTGTAATGTATTCTAAAAGACCACATTGATTGACGGACTCGTTCCACATGCAAGGAGTTAATGGCACTTTTACCGATGTGGTCAGTGTTATTGACAGCCACTCCGGCTCTCAGGAGCTCCAGAACTACTCGGTCAAGCCAACTTCTGACAGCTCGGATCAGTAAAACCCAGCCATCTGGACCGCACCACTGCACCGGAGCACTCTGAGAGATGACAGACAAATAATCAGCTCTACAGAGAGAATTTTTCACATGCACAGTGATGCAGCATGCAGATTGTGTTTAGCAACAGATATCATGAATGCTGTAGTATAACAACTTTTGTGATGTGCAGGCAGATTGTTAAAATTAAACTTGCATTTCTTGGTGCTCTTTGAGGTGTAGGAACGTGTTTCTTTCCCATCCTTTAGGGGGAGCTAAAAGAATAAGGTAACGCTTTATTTTAAGGACCAATTCTCACTATTAATGAGTTGCTTATTAGCATGCATATTACTAGCATTCTGTCTATTTATTAGTACTTATAAAACACATGTTAATGTCTTATTCTGCATGACCATATATTTTAGATCCCTTAACCCTACTCCATACCTAAACTTAACTACCTTACAAACCAATAATAAGCAGCAAATTAGGAGTTTATTGAGGACAAATTGTCTTAATAGTGAATATGTGTTCCCTATTCCCTATTATGTGTTCCCTATAGAGAAACTCTGAATTGAAGTACATCTGTGTTCAAAGACGGAGCATGTGTAAGGCTGGAGAGGGCTTATCCTTCCCCTGGCCACGTATGGGGACTTGGGGCAAAAATGCCACTTAATTGGACAAAAAATGTCCCTGCACAAACAAAAATAATCTATTACGTCTGTTGCTAACAAAGTGAATATGAATAGACAGTGTCGAATGTGGCATTAAATTAAGATCTTCTCATGTTGCGCTGAAAATCAGCTCAGCCGAAAGAATAACTTGAATCTTGAATCTTAGTGCTTAAACTCGTGATAGATCAGTGTTACAGCACATAATGTCATTCTCTATATATAATTTATTCGCTGTTTGAATAATCGTGGAAAAGAAACATTATATAATTATACATTTCTGACGTTATTATTTAATTGTAATCTCGTTATATACAAATTATGTACCATTTAAAAAAAAGTATTTACCCTACATGACACCCGTTTCTGGTTCTTGCCAAAAAAAGACATGTTTAATGTTTAATACACAGCCAGGATGAGGGGTGTCTGGGGTGGCACAGAAATCTTCATTATTTCAATATAAAAATATGTTTGATTCTAATGTACTGGACTGTTTTAGTGCCCAACAACACAGCTGAGTACAATTAATTTCTAATTAACTGTAATTGAGATATTTGTAAATTAGATGTAAATTAGTAATACTGGGTGAATATGACTTTTTTTTGTAAGGCCAAAGTCAACAGTCATACATGCCAGAATATAAAATGAGTTATTTTATGCAATAATTTGTTTTAATTTTCGCATATTTTCTAGTAGCCTATAAGTGCACTGAGCTCACATTTATTTGTGGATTGAATTACAAATAAAAAATACATATCATCTTGTGCTTTATATGGTAATCTCGAAATGCAGAATATTATATTTTAGTACATGCATTTGAGAGACGTTCTTGTATGCTGCGTACATGCAGTTTGCAGTTTTAATCGCCTTTTTGGTGTTGACTTAGCTTAGAGGACAGAACGATGTATGCAGCCTATGCTCAAAGTTTCTTGTGCAGGTTATTTATGATGAAGTGATATAGAGCGTGCACCACATATCTGCGTACTGTTGAAGAGTGTGCACTGTGAGCACAGTAAAATGGCTGATGGGAGATGGAAGTGTGTTTTACTGACAAATAGTCTAAAAATATTGTTTGATGTGGTCATAGCCTAAAGAAATATGGTGGTTCCTCATCTAAATAAATGCATTTCTTGTCAAGAAATAAAAGGGACAAAAACTGCAGTGTTTTGAGTGGGGTGGCCAAAGGAATGGCCAAGCTTTCGTTAGTGGTGGCCACCCTGTTAATACTTTTGGCTGCTTTTAGCCTCACCCTGAGTTGGTTCACCCTCCACCTATGTCGGTGTTCCATTTCTCCTCCTATACATACTGTAGTATATGCATAAGAATGAGCACTTTCTGTATTCATGGTTTATTGAAAATAACATGCAAATGTTATTCAGATGCGCATGATTCTATGATATGATAAACTTTATATAACCTATAAACCTATAAAATCTTAGATAAAACAAGTCTGATTTAATTTACTTAAAAAAATAAATGAATCATCACTCAGAAATCCCCACATTTATATGAAATGTTTTAATAAAAATAATGTATATATTTATACAGAATCAATAAATATATCACCCAAATTAATCATAAAACGACATGTTTTCAAAATCATCTTTGTTAATTGAAATTCAATCCTAATAAATATAAATATTCAAATTCAATTGAACAAAAATTTGAAATTTGCCTTAAGGCAACTAACGGAAATATGCTTGAAGTATGAAGTTAAAAAAAAATAGCTACGTTAAAAAAAATTAAAAATGACAGAAAGCACACCAAAATACTAAAACATTAACTAAACTGAATTTAAAAAGAAAACTGATAATATAAAAATAAGAAGAACTCTTTCAAACTAAGAACTATAAAAGTATATAAATAAAAAAAACTTCAGTCACGGCCTTCAGTGAGCAACTGTACACTACATACTCTTACACATTTATCTTACACATCTTACAGCTAACGCAGCCATATGCATATAATTTGCATGTTATGCCGCACAGGCTTTCAACTACAATAAAAGCTTATCAACAATTTCAACAGTAGGCTAGATGGGGGTGGGTTAAATTCAGAGTAAATTTCCCTACGTCTATCAGTTAAAGTAATAAACGATTCACGTCATTCTTAAATGACGACACGCCCACAGCAGCAGCGGAGCTGTCAATCTAGAACTAATGGACCAATGATGTCGCTTAAACCCGCCCTCATTTACATGAAACTCTAACCGCAATATTTGGAAAAGCAGAACAAACAAGAGCAGAAGGGGAAAACAGCATAAGCAAACAAAAATTAAAACATGAGCAGAAAATGTTTGAGAGGAGGAAAAAAGAGACCAAGGCAAACACGATTTTGTGCGCAAGTCGGACAGTATTCGCATTAATATTTCAATTTTGTGCAATATGATTTTAAACGTGTTTAAAGTTTTGATCCATGCTTATTATTTAAAAAAATGCGTTATATTTTTTTATTTTTATTTACGCGTATTATTTTCCAATCCGTGACCATTGTTTGCTATTCTGAAAACTTTGCTTATACTTATACTTTTGCTTGCATTTAAAAAAAAATTGTTTTCACGCTTATTTTTTATCCGTGACTGCTTTAGGCGGGATTCTGATCCCATTACAAATGAATAAAAACCACAAACGATTACGAAAGAGCTAGTTTAGAGCTGGAGTATAAAATAAAACAAAAGCATCTTCACTTAATTACTAAGTCATCCATAAGCAATGATTTACCAAAACAGTTACAAAATCTAATATCAAAATTAACAGATCGTTTAAAATACAATCTATTTCATAAACATTGTAACTGATAATGTACGAAAACGTGGGGTAACTTTAATTGAAGTACCACTCATATAGATCATGAGCTTCTTGATATTCCCTGTGTCGTGCTACATGGTCACAGGCAGTGCAAATAGCCAGAATAAACTCTTGTGTCTGGAATATAAAAGGAGGACTTGGAGTGAGATGTTTCCTCCAGTTAAAGTACTTGCGGTATGCATCTTCATCCTTGTCCAGCTGAAGCAGATATTCGGCTAGTGACTTTGCATCTGGGAAGTCATTGACATGAATGAAGGACTCGGCAGGAACAAAGTTCTCATAGTTTCTTCTCGGAGGACCCAACACCACAGGGACGGTCCCCACAGCAAGTGGCCGTTTATCTTCTCAGTGATGTAGTCCTTGTGAATGGAGTTTTCAAAGGCAAGGTAAAATTTGCAGCTGGCCATGGTTGGATAGTAATCATTATAATCCAGGAACTTTGCATAGGCTTTTCCGAACAAAGTCACTTGTATGTATTTCCTGAATTCTCTGTAAAAAATGTTCCTTGTGTCGACACCAGTTGAGGGATCATTGTTACTCACAATCCAACACACCAGTTTGTCCTTTTTGGGAATCACAAAATCCTCATTAGGTTTCTTCCTGGTCATCAAGCGCATCCGTACAGGAATATCAGAATCATGTCTGTAGATGAGAGTGAGATTGAACAGGTTTTCCAGACCTGTTATCCTTTTGGTGTTGGTTGGTGATTCCAAATGTAACCAAATCCACCTCTGGAACGGAGGACGAGGAGATGGAGGAAGGTTGGACAGATCCCAGTTGATGGCTTTATGAAAAACGATGACATCATCTGCATCGTTGTAGAGAGCTCTATCATCCGTCAGATGACAATTATCAATATCGCAAAACTTTTTGCAGTCACTGAACTCAAACCTATCATCTTCAGGCCAAACCCATAACAGAACTGTAGGTTTCTCCTCTGCTTTTTCAGTAACAGAGTTGTTGCTCTTGGCAGAGTTAATTTCTAAATTTCGATCTGGTCTAAAAACTGGAAGTGGACAGTTTTTTGAAGGTGGGAACCAGAAAAACATAATTCCAAGAGAGATGACACCTGCCAACGTGATTATGATACCCAGACGAAACAGCCATGGGCCATTTCTGTTGGCCATTTTTTACTTAAACAGATTAATTAAAGAAAGTTCATTTACTTTTACAAACAAGAAGCTCTTCAATAAATGTATTGTAGAATCAGTTCACACATTTGTGAGAAGCAAAAGCTACACAAATAAAATTTAATTGTTATCTTGTAATAAAATATAAAGTTGAAACGTTGACAGTTTTGTCTAATAAAAACAAAAGTTTTGAAACAAAGTACTTAATTCAGTTCCTCACCTGATTAAAAGAGAAATATGTAATTTGGTGTCCGATATAGCGACAAACACAAGAGAGTTTCCGTCAAAAGAAGAAATGAATGGGTTGGCTTGTTTTGAGGTTTGTGATACCTGCAGGAAGTGCCAGTGCTTGACACGAACCAATCACATCACCTCTATGAGTATCAAGCAAGGCACATAACAGTTAAATAAATAAATAATAATAATAAAAGGAAATACATAAAAAATACATAATAATTAAGAAGGGCTCTATTCATTCCTCTTCTAAGAGACCAAAGTCTCTTATTCATGCAAATTTCTGGGCCTTTTTCATTTTCATACATTCCGATGATGGAAAGTAATTACAAATAAATTACCTTTGAATACAGAGAAATAAGGTTTCATCTTCATACATTTGCATTTATGAATGAAAATTTTTCAATATAAATATATATATATATATTATTTTTTATAACATTTTTTTTTTGGTGGGTCTAAGATTTTTTACCAAATAGAATGCCAATGAAAATAGAATGTTTAATTAATTTGCTTGCTTTTTAATGTTTATTTTAATAAATACCTATGTAATAAATATCTAATATCAAGTATCGAATAAAATAACTTATATCAAGCTTCTAATTAGGTTAAACTCACCAGCGATCATCACATCAAAATTCAGTCATCTGTGTGCATCTGTTCATCCATCCATCAGTTCTGTCCACAGGAAACTGAATTTGACTCACCATGAGATAATCTGCAGAGTCCATACGATGAAGGAGAATCTCACAGGTAAATGTCTGAATGCACATGTGGTGGGGAAGCCCATTACCTTCCCTAATAATCATATGTGGGTCATTAGTCAATTGGCTGTCACTGTGGGCATAGAAAGGGACGGTATACTGTGCGGTCCGTGTACGTTTTGATCATTTAATTTCTTATTTAGAATGCAATAACAAAAAATGGAAAATGGCTATTAACTATAGCCTATTAATTTTCACAATTATTTATTAATGTCACACACACACATAACTAGTGCCTTTGGACTTAAAAGACGAGAGTGGTTTATGGATAATATGGAGAGACATATTATCATGGAACTGTTCAGTCTATTACTGATTTTTATTTCCACTTTGCTTTTATCCAAGGAGACAGAACTATTTGCACTGTATTTATTAGTGGGGCAATAATTATACAATACTATAACCTAGAAATAATTTAAAGGGGTCACTTGCAAGTCGCAGCAGCAAAAATTATGTGTCCAGCTAGATCTGACTCAAATATTATGCTAATTAACAGTGAGTGGTGATTTCAGACATTATAGTACTGACTCTTATTCTGCCTGAAAGAATGAAAAGACCGTGGTGAAGGCGGAGCGTTTCGACCAATCAGATGAAAAGACCGTTTCAGCTACGCCCACAAGTGCCCCAAAGGACAAAATGAGATATCGAGCCAAAAACTAAATTTGCGTTTCTTAAATTAAACGGATAAACCAATAAACGAGCCATTTTTTTTTCTGTGCCGAAAATCTTAATTCTTTTTTTTTTTTTTTTATTCAAGAAATTGGATGAAAATATACAATCACCTTCAGGAGAACATTAACAAATAAAGAAGATAGAGGAGAAGAGGAGAGATAAAACACAATAAAGGGGTATGTAGCTTACAATCAAGAGAGAGAGAGAGAGGAAGAAAAAAAATCTATATAATAATAATAAAATAAATAAATACACAAATACATTTTAAACCAATGAAGGAAAGCTATCTAAGATTAATCAGTCAATAGAAATACATTTTTCATATAAATCCAAAAACCTGACACATTTTTTATTGTTAGTTAAACAAAAAGATTTGAGCAGTGAGTCAACCTCAATCAGGAAATGTGAAAAAGTAGGAATTGAGCCCATACATTTTTGCTTATGGATGAAAAATTTGCCGAACAAAATAAAAAAGTTGAATATAGTCTTTAGATTTGTTGGCAGATTCAGAGTAATAATTGATAATATCTTTCAAGCTAAAAGATTGTGCAAAGATAGGGGGTTTGTTTACATGGGAATACAAGTCAAGCCAAATTTCTGAACAAACTCACAAGAATAAAATAAATGTATTAGGGTTTCCTCTTCATTGCCACAAAATATGCAGGTACTAGTAATATCAACATATTTGGAAACAGATGAGTTAACAGGATATATTTTATGCAGTATTTTAAAGTGAATTTCTTTGGTCTTATTAGGAAGAAAATATTTATGAGGCAACAACCACGTTCTTCTCCAATCTATATTTGCCCAATGGGATCTACCTCGAGGAACAATGGAGTCTCTCTTTTGAAATATCTGGGGAACATGTTTATTATTACAGTTCTTGTCATAAATGCCAATGCCGCTCAGTAACAAAGCCGATTCCTTCATATCTCTTTTGGTGTATAATATATGGCCTTTAACCAGATGTCTTAAATCTGAGGGAATAGCTCTAAGAACATTATTATATTCTTTGAAAGGAATAGGAAAGTTATGGACAGTCATGAAGCGTTCATACGACAAGAAAAAGAAAAAATATAAATTAAACCTCTGTTAAACCAATTAGTGTAAAAAAGAGACTTGTTCCTAACAGTTATATACATATTATTCCACAAGAGAGTTTTATGTGGTGAGAGTTGTGAACGTAATACAACTTCCACTTGAGTCTTCTTTAATCTACTAGAAAAATTAAGTTGTTGTCTGGCTATTACATTTTTTGATACATAAATACCAATATACTTTATTGTGTCTTTAACTGGAATACCCTGAATTAATGTGTCATCACATTTATGCAAACGAGCCATTTTTTCCCCTTAATCGCCTACGTCACTGTGACGTCACCGCTCTAGCTGGAGCCAAAAACATAAGGCAGAACTCATAGCAGGTGCGCTAAAAGTTTGATGTTTTGACTTTAAAATGTCTTCTTGTTGTGTTTTTGGCTGCCAGAATAGAAGGAACAGCACTTTCGCATTCCTTCACAGAAATCAAAAAGTAGTGATTGCAAAATCGAGGCCTCGTGAACCAATGAAACAGTTGAACCAAATGTGCCATATTGTTTCGAGGCTTCGAATCAATCCGACACCCGTCTCAACGGTGACACCTAGTGGTCACTTGCAGGTGTTGATCTGAAACAACCTTGACGAGCCATTAAAAAAATGTGTTGTTTTTTTATTATTATAATGTTCTAATATGTGAAGCTTGTAACCTATAGGCTCCTCACTGTGCATAATGTTATTTTGGTCATGAAAAATGAATATTAATAAAAGAAATCAAGCCACAATGTCTCACTTTTTTAGAGATTTTTATTAAAAAATATTAATTTATCTGCTGTGGAAGGACTTAGCCTACTTCTTTTTTTACAGATAATTTCTCCAGCCTTTGAAAAAATCCTCTCACAAGGGACACTTGTTGCTGGCATACAAAGATATTTTTTTGCAAGGACATACAAATGAGGAAAGATTACTGCTCTCTCTTTCCAGTAAGTTAGTGGATCATGAGTTCTGGGCAAATACGCATCGTTGATGTATTTTTTCACTTCCACTGTGGCATCAGCTGTAGCATTGTGTATCATCTTGGTTTGATGGATGCGAGTATCAAAAAGTTCCCATAAACTGTCCTGTGTTTCTACTGGTGTTGATGTTGATGGTGATGGTGATGGTGATGGTGATGATGATGATGGGTATGATGTTGACATTTCTGGGTCTGAATAAAAATGAAAACAGCAATTAGTAACAAATCCTAAACTGACGGCATATATGAAGGATATATTATATTACATGATTCAGATTACATAACATAACACAGACTGAAACTGCTCACCAGGATTTGTGTTTGAACGCATCAGTGAAGCACACTCCAGTGTGATATGCTTTTCAGCTTCCTGGGCTTTGGCAGCATTTCCAAATGCCACATTTTTTAACCTTGGGTCCAGCAGTGTAGCCAGTGCCAAGGCTCTAAAACTCTCATAACCTCCACATCTGGAGTGCAGACCTTCTTGCAGATGTGAGCCTATGAGCCAAAACAGGAGAAACACATATTTATAATAATGACAATAATATGACAGTTATGGCCAATCACATGGGTAGTATGGTCATTGTGGCCTACCTAATTGAACAGTTGATTCCTGCGTTGCATTTCCTTTTTTCTGTGCAAGCTTGTGCTGCAACATCCTGTACAGTGGTATAAGCTTTGAAGCAGACACTCTCTTTTCCTCTGACATCTCTGTTGTTGCGAGTTTGAATGGTTGCAGTATTGACAATGATTGTTCAATAATGTCATAATCAATACTTGTCAGGGGAGCAGTATCATTGTTTAAGTTGGAAAGTGCAGCAGCCACTGGTTCACGTTGGTCATACAAGCGCTGTAGCATGTCAAATGTGCTGTTCCATCTCGTGCCAACCTCCTGTATCAGTTTCAGAGTTGGTCTTCACATCAAGCTCTGCATCTCCACAAGCTTGTCCTTTGCTTTGCAGCTGGATCTGAACAACCCCACTATCTTTCTGGCCTTCTGGCGTATTTCATTGATGACTGGGGTTTGATCTAGTGCCTTTTTCACAATCAAATTTAAAGTATGAGCAAAACATGGGACATGGCGAAGGTGGAGTAGCTGGGCACTTAGGATCATGTTAGATGCATTGTCAGTCACCATGAACTGAACTTTGGAGGTTATTCCCCACTCAGCCATTAGCAAGGCTTTAGCCTCCATGAGATGCTGGGCTGTGTGGGTTTGGTAAAACCTCCTTACACCCAGTACAACAGTTGCCATTTTTGCCTCTGGTGTTATGTAATGGCAAGTCACACCAAGATATCCATCCATAGGTCCTCCATTGTCTTCTCCTTGGCTTTGTTGTACTTTTCGCTGACCATTATTTTAAGCACCTTCCGGGATGGGAGGACATAGCTTGGATCAAGCTTGTTCACAAATGCCCTGAATCCCTCATCGTCCACGATGGTGAAGGGCTGCAGATCCTTCACCACCATGTTTATAAGAGCCTCATCCAATTCCCTCTGTCTGACTTTTAAAAGAGAAGACAAAACATACTTTCAGACAAATACATTGGAAAAATACAGCTTCAATTAGTGCACATCTATTAAAAGTATAGCCTACTGGTTCATTATTTGGAAACCTTCCAGTGTTTATAATCAGTGCTTTATATAACTTATAAACTTTATAAACAGTGTCCCAAAAGGTTGTAATTATATTTCAATTATAATTATATCCCAAACAATGCATACCTTGCTTAGATGGCCCAGCAGTGTCAGTAGCAGGCCTAGGTACAGGGGGAATGCCATCCTCTGCACCCTGCAAAATGGCAGGATGAGTGCTCCTCAAATGGCGCATCATGGATGATGTATTGTTGCAGTAGGCTAGCTGCCGATCACAATACACACATCTCACTTTATTTGGGGTTTCTAAATGGAAATGCTCCCACACCACAGATGTACAGCATCTCTTCTGGGGAGCTTCCATTTTATCTATCTATTCAAATCTATCTATCTATATATGAATCGATCTATGTATCTAGATATGTATCTATAATCTATGTATCTATATATGTATCTATCTATAATATATGTATTTATATATGTATCTATAATCTATCTATATATGTATCTATCTATAATATATGTATTTATATATGTATCTGTAATCTATCTATATAGGTATCTATCTATTAATCTAGCTGTCTATATATATGTATATCTATGTATCTATTAATGTGTCACTATATGTATACTCTGTCTGTCTCTAGCCTCTCAGTCAATGTGTTGTGTAAATTTAAATGTAAGTCTAAATTGCCTATAACTAATCAAATCGCACTATGTCACTAGGCCTATATCACCAAAAATCCGCTATCTCAAAGTCAAACTCCTCTCACAAAAACCCACGAGGTCAAAATGCGTTTATTTCACTTTTATACAGATGTGCGATTGTGTGGTCTGTTCCCGACCGTTCCAATCAAACGCTGATTCGGCGGACCACACCTGATGAAACAATTAGTGAAACACTTCGAGGCTTCGTTTGGTCATAGTCACGTGACATGGGTGTTTCGAATCACGCTTCGGATCAGTGTTTCGACACATCTGCGCTTCGGGATCTCGCAAAGCTTCGGAACGACTGTTTCGCTTCAGCCATCCTTATCAAAAAGACAATTGTGGTGGGTTGAATGCAATACGGCGTACAGACTGGACGAAGATGATCATAAATAGTGCTCTGTTTGCAGTGCACACTTCATATCAGGAAAAATAATCTATGCATTTGAACTGGTTTGTTGGTTTTATCTAGTAAATCAGCAAGTTTCTGTTTTATAGGTGAAAAGTCGCCAACCTACAGCACACTAGCTAGTTTAAATGTTAAACAAACATACAGCGATAGATGTGTGTGCCATCCTTTGAATGGTCTCTTAAAATAATACACATTGCTATAGTTAGCCCAGCGATAGGTTACATTAGAAAATAAGCCTTGACAAAATTCCCCAAACCACCCAAAAGTAATTCATATGGCCGTATGGCATACGGGTCAGGTAGCCTGCTTCCATCCGCGAGAGTTAATTTAAAAAAAAAAGCTGTCATGGACCCGCAGAGTCAGGGACTGTACATATTCGGACCGTTCCGAGCCTTCTTCTGCATCCATGTTTAATAAATCCCTCCTAAAACGTGCTAGCTTGTCAACATTGCGTCCGCGCCTATTTTTGCCTCCAGCTAAGCCCCGCCCACCCGGAGACGTTGCAATATTTACAAACTTTTAAGGGGTCTATTGAATTCTAAATAGGAAATGAAATGATCAAAACGTACACGGACCCTCCCGTAATCGAGGTCAACGTCACTAACGCGACGCGAACGCTGTAACGTTACTGTGACTGCTTTCGGCATCAGGTGTGGACACTGGAGAGAGTAAGCTTGATTTCCATTCCCTCTCGTATGGTTCGCATCAGCTGTTCAGTTTCTCGTGCGGGTCTCGCAGACTGGCACTGATGCTGTGGCTGCCTTTGCTGTGTGTGTGACTATGCACCTATCATACTCGTCATCGGTAACGTTATGCCTAATAGAGGCTTGCTAAGTTTGGGCGAGGGGTTAACGTATAATAGTAGTATTGAATGGTAACATTCTGTTTTTATTTCAGATACTCTCCCTAAAACATTGGGAGTGTTGACTGCTAGTCCGGTGTAGCAGTCGATTCTGTTCCCCATCCCCTCTGAATGTCTGTTCCCCTTTACGAAAACATGCTGCGTAGTTGCCGAGTTATCGGAAGCAAGTGTTAAAAATCATTTTTATATGTTTTAATATGCGCCGCGACGCAGACAGTCACTGAAAATAATGGGATGGTATTTTGTCTCACTGCTTCCGTCCAACAATAAGCCTTGTTGTCTATTGTGTTAATTTGCAGGTCGTGTCGAAATGTTGTTGGTTTAGAATAGATAAATAACTCTTTTGACTCGTGTACGATAATTTTCTTCCAAATACGATAATTTTGAACTTCTGGTACGATACTTGGGCATTTCCAATCTGGCAACACTGCAGCTGCCACTGTGGGTGGCACAGGCACACCCTGGCACACCCGTGGCTACGCCACTGTCCTGAAGACATTGATAAGCATGTTCAGGTCTGTTTGATTAGGGTTACAGCTAAACTCTGCAGTAAAGTGGATCTTGTGGGCCAGATTCACTCAAATTCATTCGTTTTCTTAGCAACCCCTCAGGACTATTAAGCCTCTGTAACGTTATAATTTCTCTAGTTTATTGACTATTTTTTAAGCTATAATGTATTAAATAAATGTGACGACGACATTGAAAACATTAAATTCTTACATTTTAAAGCAGATTTTCTTATTGTTTGCTTCTTTCTTTTTTTCAATGGCATTCTGTTGTCTTCATGCAGTGCTGGAAAATCTTTAAACTAAATATATAGATAAAGATATAAAATGGACTGTTGAGTAAGCAAGAACACATCGAACATAATATTAAAATACATTTTTAGTGAAAGTGAAACTGATGAACTTAATCGAAACCAAAACAAAAAATTCCATTGTTTTGCATTGTTTTTACACTGGTTGTTACTCACTGCTAAGTTCTGTGATTTATTTATTTTTTTCTCATTGGCAGTGCTGGAGGTGAAGGATAAGATGGCTGTTCCTCTGTTCGCTCTGTTGGCAGTGTGTGTGGACGTGAGTGCTGTGATGGTCATTGGTTTCATCCAGCTCTCCTCTTCCTTCATCAACACCTTCATCCTGCTGTGGGCCGGTGGTCTGCTCCGAACATGTCTCCCCGTCTTCGTCTCCTTCAGCTGTCCTGGCAGCCCAGCGTGGATAAGAGGATCCGAGGGGGTGCAGACAGCTGCAGTTCATGGTCTTGTTTATCCAGTGTATATCTCCTCCCTCTGGGCTTGTGACAGGCCTATAGTGGAACTGGTGTGGGGTTGGCACACTTGTCAAGGGGTAAGATGGGTCTTAACACATTTAAATGCTGTTCCCGGTGACATTTTGTAAGTGTGCATTAAAATAGGATTATATTTCAGCTCCTGCAGGGCTATGTGGTGTTGGCTTCTCTGTTGCTGTGGAAACGGCATGTTTCCACTCTCCTCCTGAAGGTCCAAAAAGAGAAAACAGAGCGGAAGGATTTGCTGCAAAGGCTGCTGGGATACATGAAGCCTTTCAGTGGATGCTTTGTAGCCGTCTTTTTCTTTATTTTTATTTCTTCATTAGGTAAAAATATGTCAAAGTCAAAAATGTATTATTGATTTATTCAAATCAACTGTATATTATTAAATGTAAATCATTTAATCTATTTATTTAAATCAAAATGATTTATTCATGGAGTTTCTTTTTAACCACTTCAGCTGTTATTTTGATTTTTTGAGAATTAGGCATATGCAATATTGGACCCACCGGTGGGTCCCCAGAGTTGATGTGGTTAATTTATAACTTAAATTTGTACTTTTTATTGTTACAGTTTTTCTCTTACCTTTTCCACAGACCCTTGAGTCCCTTGCCAAGACAATACATAATGAGACATATCTGTTATGGCTTTATGATCTGTAAATAATTACTTTGAATCTAGCCTATAGTGTCATTTAAAACTATAATGAGATCTAATGTTACTTTTACTTTCACTTGCTCTGATAGTTGAGTACACAAAACCATGCCAAGTTTGCAAACAAAATAAATAAAGACTTTTCAGCAACTGTATTGAACGTATTGATAATTCTCTAGAGCAGTGGTTCCCAACCTTTTTCAACTTGCGGCCCACACAACCGAACACATATGTTTGCATGGCCCACTGCAAAAAAATTTACTGACCCCGCTATTGTTTGGTGAATAACTTAATACTCAGAAACTAGATTGTTAACTGTCTTTATTGAATGAACTGGCAATGAACAGAAAATAACTCAGGCTGGCACCACTTGGCACAACTGCTGTTGTTCTGTAGCATATGCAGCAAAAATATCTAAGATAAATTGGTGGTTTATTCTTAAACCAATCAGTGAGCTTGAATAGTGGAAGCATAGTTAGAGTTTAATATTTATTTATTGTTATTTAATGGGTCACTAATCATAAACTTGGATCTTTTGTCTGTAAGCAAATTAGAAGATGCAGACAATGTTAACTGCAAGTTTCAATGCATATTGTCCCGCAGGTGAAATGGCGATTCCTCATTACACTGGTAAAATGACTGACTGGATCATGAATGAAGATGAACCCGAGGCCTTTAACCATGCTATCACTGTCATGACACTGATGACCATTATGAGGTAGGACCAAAAATGTGTCACAGTTATTATTATTACAGTTATTTATCACAACCACATTTCAGCATTTATGATAATAAGAAATGTTTCTTGAGCAGCAAATCATCATATTAGAATGATTTCAGAAGATCATGTGACACTGAAGACTGGAGGAATGATGCTGAAAATACATTAGATTTTTAAATATATTCAAGTAGAAAACATTCCTATTAAATGGTAATATTTCACAATATTACTGTAACATGTAGACAGCTTCTCAAATGCATTAAAGATAAAAGCACATCTCAGGTTTTCCACCTGTTTTCTGCAGCGCTGTGTGTGAGTTTGTGTGTGACCTCATCTACAGCAGCACCATGAGCCGATTACACACGTCCATCCAAGGACTCGTCTTCCAGTCTGTGCTGAAGCAGGAGATCGGGTTCTTCGATAAATCTTCCACAGGTAAAACTGCTAACGTATTCCATTAGTGCTGTTTTTTTGAACAGCGGTGTCTTTTATCAGGGAACTGTTGCTATGTTTGATTGTTTTAATGCATCCTTTCACTGTTCCCGGCTTCCTGTTCAGGGTGCATTGAATCTCACATCACCACCGCCACCAACGAGATGAGTACGTCTCTGAGTGAGAACTTGAGTCCGCTCATGTGGCACTTCATGCGTTTCGTCTTCCTGTTGGGCTCCATGGTGCGGCTCTCCCGCACGCTGACCTTCTTCACCATACTCATCCTCCCCATCATCTGGATCATCCCAAAATATTTTCGCCAGTGTAACCAGGTAAGATTATAGCTGAAGAAAATGTATATATATGTATTTATTTATACATATATGTATATATATATATGTGTGTGTGTGTGTCATACATGAGATTGTAGGCTAATATCTTTTTGTACATTTATAGTGCACATGTGATGTTAGTTAAGTCAAAATGTGGTTAACAGGGCTTTATATATATATATATATATATATATATATATATATATATTAATTACATCAATTAAAAAACATTTTAACTAATAGGTATCACCAAATTTCTTCAGTCGATTAAACTGTTTTTTGTATTACAAGTTCTCTGAAATGTAAGATGTGGAAAAGGAATTAAATATGCCTTAATTTCCATATATTTCAAGAACAAACATATGAACATTGGATAAAGCCGGGTTCAGAATTCTTGTTTTATTTGTATAAAACTGTAACGTTTAGCGTTTAGTGGATGTAAATGATCCTGAAGAGGCTGAAACTGATTCAGTGTGTGAGGGGAAAAAACTCGTTTGAGAAAACATCCTTTAAAGATATGCACTGTAATTGAAACAAGCAGATGCAAATAGACAATGTATGATAAAAAAGGCTTTTTTTTGTAACGTTTTCTTACACTTTTCTGAAAGATGACATATTATGGAAGTAAATCAGTTTAAAATCTCAAAATTGACCAGTACATGAAAAAACTGTGTTTTTGTTTGTAGTATCTTTTCTTAAGACATCAGTGGAAATAAATCATGCTAAAAGAATTAGCATTAAAAGAGAATGAGCATTAAAAAATAGGGTCATTTTTCATCTTACACTGACTTCATGTTGGGTATGCTGAAGTTTCCAGTGAAACCGTTTTCTTTAGCTCATCAGATGTGTGATAATGTTTTTCCCACAGAAACTTTCTAAACAAGTGCAAGATTCTCTTGCCAAGGCCAATGATGTTGCCAAGGAAACCTTCTCTTCCATTAAGACAGTAAGGAGCTTTGCAAATGAGGACGGAGAGACCGAGAGGTACAGGAAGTGCTTAGAGGAAACGTATGCACTGAACACCAAGGAAGCCGCTGCTTACGCTGCCTCAACTTGGACCAATAGTGTAAATGATTTTTGATCTACTGACCAAACTTTGATTTGGCCTGTAGGGGCAAAAACAGGAACAAAACATGCCATTGAAGCATATATTAATTTACTATTGTATATAATCATTTATTATTGAATACATTTTAAAGTTTGAAATCAAATGTGCATTTTTCAGATGTCGAGTCTGGCTTTGAAAGTCTGTATATTGTACTATGGAGGCAAGCTTGTGACAGGAAGTGATGTCAGTAGTGGCAATCTAGTGTCCTTTGTGCTATATGAGCTTCAGTTCTCATCAGCTGTGGAGGTAAGACTTCAGATTCTGTCTGTTCGAGCACAGGCATCATGCTTTACAAGAATCACTCTTTAAACTAAACCCTATTATACTTTAGGAATGCCCTGCAAGCACTCACAACACCCTAGAACTGCTTTGGCAACTATTGCATGGGAAAACACCACTTTTAGTTTGCTTTTCTGGCTTTAAACCAATGCCTCTTCTATCACAGTCACTTATGTCCACATGGCCAGAACTAATGAAGGCAGTTGGTGCTTCAGAGAAAAACTTTGAGTACATGGACCGAAAGCCTGATATTCCTCCGGATGGATCCCTCGCTCCTGAAACTCTGAAAGGACACATGCAGTTCAAAAATATCACCTTTGCTTATCCAAAGCAACCGGACACAGAGGTGCTGAAGGTATGTGTTGAGAAAGCTCAGAAAAAGATGTCCTATTATATTACACAAAATCAAAAGAAAAAAAATCATGTTTTGTCCAAAGAAAATGAAGTCTGTTTAGCATTATGACAGTGAAAGATATTTTAATGCAATGAAAAATTCTCATTCTCTATAATGCAATGGCAAAATTTTTTTTTGTAAAATATTAGTTATAAATATTATATATCTCATATTTAAATAATTTGTTACTGGCCTCTCTAGAACGTTTCTCTTGAGCTGAAGCCAGGTCAGATCACGGCTCTGGTGGGTCCATCAGGTTCTGGAAAAAGCACTATTGTGAGTTTGCTGGAGAGATTTTACCAGCCTCAAAGTGGGAATATTTTCCTGGACCAGAGGAGACTGGTGGATTACAAGGACCAATATCTACATGAGAAGGCAACCCTATTTTATTCTATAGTTCCCATGGCTCAGTGGTAGTGCATTGCATTAGCAGCCCAAAAGGTTGTGGGTTAGATTCCCAGGGAACACACGTACTGATAACCAAAATGTATAGCTTGAATGCACTGTAAAGTCACTTTGGACAAAAGAGCCTGCTAAATGCATAAATGTAAATATACTATCTGAGAAAAAAGGTACAATAGCTGTCACTGGGGTGGTATGCTTCTGTACCTTGTTTATGCCTAAAGGGTGCATAGTAGTAACTTTAAGGTACCAAAATGGTACATTTTAGTACCTTTTAAAAAAGTACCACCACAGTGACAGCTTTTGTACCTTTTTTCTGAGAGTGTACTAAATAAATAAAAGTGACATATTCTTTGTTTGCCGACCTTTTTTAATCTCCACCCTCTTCAGATTAGTGTGGTGCCACAGGAGCCACTTCTGTTTGCTCGGTCAGTGCAGGAAAACATCAAATATGGCAAAGAAGATGCCTCGGAGGAAGAAATGCGCACTGCTGCCAAGCTGGCCAATGCAGATGACTTTATTTTAAATTTGCCTAGAGGATATGAGACGGGTGAGTCTTAAAGGAATAGTAACATTTGCATAATGTACTTAGGACATCCAAGATGTATATGAATTAGTTCATTGGAGCACATTTGGAGAAATTTAACATTGCATCACTTGCTTTCTAATGGATCCTCTGCAGTGAATGGGTGCCGTCAGAATGAGAGTCCAAACAGCTGATAATGATGGATTTGTTTCCTAAAAACATGCAGCTTTTCACTTCACAAGATGGACTGGACTGGTGTGAATTATTGTGATGTTTTTATCAGCTGTTTGGACTCTCATTCTGACGGCACCCATTCACTGCAGAGCATCCATTGGTGAGCAAGTCATGTAACACTTCTGAGCATTGGTTGAGAAAGTGACTCATGTTGTTTTGTTATTGTCAGATGCTGGAGAGAAGGGTGGTCAGGTCTCCGGTGGTCAGAAGCAGCGTATCGCCATCGCCAGGGCTCTGATTCTGAAACCACAGATTCTGGTGCTTGATGATGCTACCAGCTCACTGGACACCGAGAGTGAACACAGGGTAAGAGGCACACTTACTGATGCTGTATACACCAGGAAACCAACAACCTGATTAAACCGATTTGGAAAAGCCCATTCATGTACATTAGGGTTGAGTGATGTGTTGAATATTCACAGTATGTTTGCAATAATTTTGCATTAAGCAGCAGTGTGAATATTGCAATGCACTTCTATCCGAATGACTTTCATCACAACCTGCTTTGAAATTTGGCCATTAAGTTTGCTAAAGATAATATCATTAGTCTAGGACCTATAGACTCTAGGTTAACAAATGTTTTTGAATCACATCTCTGATTTAATTCCCAGTAGTAAGAAGTTCAGTTCAGTTTTGTGAATCATTTCGAGCTGCTTTAATGAATCGATTCGATTGGTGGGTAAATATATTTTTTATTCTTCTATGTTTTTTTTGTAGTTTTAGTTAATACTGTTACACAGTTTTAAATCTATTTTTTTATGTTACATTTATTCCAAATATTGCCTAAATCTGTTTAATGATTATTTGTCATCATATAAAAAATTTCAATTATTTTTAGCAATATATATATATATATATATATATATATATATATATATATATATATATAAGTAAAATAAGTTTTTTTTTCAGTTTTAGTTGTTAAAGTTGCACAATTTTAAATCTCTTTTGCTAAAATGACTGCTTGGTTGAAATTATGTTTTTTTTTTGGGGAGAAATTAGTAGCAATAAGTAATTATGTATTTACAAACATCACCTAAGTTTTAAAACATATGGAGATGTTTTGTGTAGTGTTAGTGTAATTTTTCCCTTATCTTTTCCCTCATCTACTTCTTCTCAGGTGTACAACGCTCTGCGGAAGGAGCGGAAGAACTGTACAGTGCTGCTCATCACACACAGACTGAGCGGTGTGGAAAACGCAGATCACATCATCTTCCTCCAAGAAGGGGAAGTGGCTGAGGAGGGGAACCATGAACAACTGCTAGCCAAACATGGATTCTATGCAGAGTTTGTGAAACAACAGAAAACTTCAATCCATCGCAACACAAAAGATGTAACAAACTCCATCCAATGATCTAGACCAGCTTCTCTACATTTAATCTGAGCTTAGCACAAATCAGATGACAAATCCTTGCTTTTTTTTCTCTATTAGCACATATTTCTCAGCTATTCATTTATGTAAACGCTACTAATGTTTTAAAATTAGGTGTAAATATAACAAAAATGCAAGCACAAAGATATGGATGAATCTTACTAAGATATGTCCAGAATCTATTCAGTTTTTTTGCATTGTGACTTTTTTTTCCTAAGCTCACATTACTATAATGTGATTCACTTTGAGCTTCACAATTCTCATTGGTGATTCTCTACTGAACCCCATATAATACAGTGCATGCACGCACATTTTTATAGTGTTTACAAGAGTATCTATTAGACATGTATTATATTTCAAATATATTGTGTAATTCATTGCATTAAATTGCACATGTATTTTTAGTTTCACACGTTTTTAAAATATGATTTACAATTAAAAATAGGATTATTTTTTTCTTTAAACCATTTTTATTTATTTTATTATCCTTTTTTATTTTTATTTATCCTTTTCCTTTTTATTTCTAGATAAAATATGTTTTGTTCTTAACATGTTACCTGAAAATCAGTTGCAAAACACTTTCCCAGCAAAGTAACTTAACCATGTATGTATGTATTTATTTATTTATTCATGTATTTTTTGTTATGGTATTTATGTTTTTATGGTTGATATTTTCAGGTTGTAAATAAAATTAGTACTTCGTAACTTTCATTAGTATGGCATTTTAAAACATTATGCTTATTATGGACATGTAATGTGTTATTTATTTCATTTAATCTCTTAAAGAAAATAATAATAAAGTGTTACCAATTATTATTATTTTTTTTTTTCTTGAAAGAATGTCTATAATTGTTGACATTGAAAAAAATCCGGTAGTGCTAGAAAAATGTTTAATTTTTTAAATGTTTAAAAGTTTAATAGGTGAATCAGAAACAGTAACAGAGAAAAAAAAAACCTTTTTATTATTTAAATAAATTTAAATAAATTTATTTAGTAATTAATACTTAATAATATAAGTAATTTAACCATGCGTGCAGTTAGTGTTGAAGCTTAATTAACATGCTAAATAAAAAAATGTTTTAAAAAAGTATTATTATTAATAATAATAGGTTAATAGGCTAACAGGTTAAACAGTTAAAGATTCCTTTTTTTTTCTTCTTTATCATCACCCCAGTCATGGGCGGTTCCTGCCTGCAGAAGGACTTGACACTAAGCCAATAAGAAACTAGTTTCAGAGGCGGAACGAATTCTGATTGGTCAGTAGCGTTCTTATATAAAAACCCAGGAGCGGAAATTGAAAGGCGCCATTTGTTCGTTGGACTGTGCGGGGGTAGGTCGATCATAATCAGTTGAATAACAATAAAACGGAGGCGAAAGCACAGGATTCCGCACCGTAAAACTACCCCGATCCATCCGAATGAATGCGGCCACCAACCCGTCTCTTGACAGGTAGTATCGGCGTGCCTTCGGAGCCTATTTACAAATCCTGTGTGTGTGTTTTATCACTAAGGATGAATAAAATGGAAGGAATCGTTTGTTTACAATTTAATTTCTCTCCTTCAATGGAAATGTAACTCATATTTAAGCTGACTTGCGTCTTTTAAACTGAGTTCCAGTTATTAATATAACAGCATGCAGCGAGCATCACTGTCTTGTGGGTCTATGCTGCATCTTTTCCAACCGCCATCTTCAGCATTTAAAGCTTTACACTGTAATAACACACACACACACACACCATGGTAACCACAGTCCCTGTCGAAATACAATAGTTACTGTAGTCATTGGTACAAACAGGCATGCAGCTATGTTATCTTGGTATTTACACTGTTGCCATATCATCTATTAAGTAATCATGTCTTTACAGTAGTAACTATACTTATTTGGTACGAACTGTATACATTGTGGTATAGTTTTAAGGAATCTTAGTGTGATGTATATGCATCTCAGTGCTTTGCATGGCTTGATTCCTGTCTGATTGTGTTTGCGCATTCAGCTCATTTGCATAAGTGCCGTGTGAATGAGCTATCTGAAGTGTTGGAGCTGTGGTTGGTGTTAAATGTGTGTGAGGGGTGGATGATTGATGTGGCTGCTGACTGTCCTGTGATGATTGGGCATGAATGCACAACGCTTGTTTACAAACAGAGAATAGGCGGGACAGACTGAATGTCATTTACTGAAGAGTCTCTTGTAGTGTGCTATGCTATGCACTGACGATTTTGTCTTGCTGTAGTGCTAATGTATAGTTTCAATGCACAGATGAATTGTCTATTGAATTAATGTGTCATTAATGTATGCCGTGCATGTGTATTCCTTGTAAACAAATAATTTTTTACACGTTTATTGTGCTCTGTTTGTATAATCCGCTGTATATGTAATCAAAGGTTTGGGGTCAGTAGCCAGTAGTCAGTAAATTAATATTTGTGTTCACACATTAAATGAAATGGTAAATAGCTTGTATATTTTTTTAATAAATGCTGTGAATAAATCACATGAATAACTTGGATTTGAATATATATTAAAATAGAAAATAGTTCCTATATTAGAGCTGCACAATTAATTGAATTTCTTATCGCAATTTTAATTATGGATTCCACAATTACGTAATAATTCAAAGCAGCAATTAATCATTCAAAATCCACTTATATTATTCTCAATGCTTAAGATAATTTTTTTTTCTTTCTACATGTTAACTTAAGGGTTTTCCATTGTTTCGATTTTAGTTTAAGTATAACTAACCATATATATATATATATATATATTTTTTTTAAATTATTATTTAAAGAAGAGACCAATCCAATGTATAGTTGGCATCCGAGGCTTAATACTACAGAAAAGCACTAAAAGTTTTTCAGTTAGTGTTTTCATCTGGTTTATTTTCATATAAAAAAACGACATTCAGATGCATCAAACAAAAGTATAAACATCAATCAGTGTAAAAAGTGATAATCATAATTAATAATCGCAATTACAATTTCAAGGGAATAATCGCCAGTTATAATTTTCCTCATAATTGTGCTGCCCTACTGTATTTTTGAATAAATGAATGTTTAGAAATATAATAAAATAGAATAAAAGTTTGGAGGATAAGGAGAAATACCTAAAAATTTAATAATTTTAAATGTAATAAATATGACTGCATATCAAACATTGCATTGTTTAGTCATACTGTAGCCTGAACAAGCCACATAATATTACATTACATATATAAAACATCCATTATCCTCAACCAGACATATCAGTTAATTTGATTGATAAACAAATATTTGGTCATTGTAATGGCATAAACCAGTAGTGTTATACTTCCATCAAGTCCCTTTCCAAAGCTATCTACTGCCTTATTAACAGATAATATACATTTTACCTTAATATATATATAAATATATATATATATATATATATATATATATATATAATTATTTAATTTTTAGGTATTTCTCCTTATCCTCCAAACTCAGCACTAAATGCTGCATGTCTTGTGTTTTGTTGATGATTTTCTGCAGCAGCTCTGTGGGTCTAGGGCTGTCTGTCATGGGTGGGATGGAGCAGAGTTCAGGCAAGCGTATTCGGAGACCCTCGCTGCTCTATGAGGGCTTTGAGAGCCCGTCTCTGCCCCACGTGCCTCCAGCCGGACTCCCTCCGCCCCCGCTGACAGACCCCAGCCGACAGGGACGCACCAATCAGCTGCAGTTCCTCTACAAGGTCTTGGTGAAAGCATTGTGGCGCCATCATTTCGCTTGGCCTTTCCATGAACCTGTGGACGCGGTCCGACTCAACTTACCTGTGAGTGAATGCTTACTTTCAGAGAATAATTCACTATAAATTGTCTAGGGTCATTCTATGTCAAATCAACTACATTTCAGAAAACTTCCCCTGGCCTGCGCAAAGTTTTGATTTTGTTAATATTTTTCTGAAGAAAGACAAGCACAAATGGCAAAGAAAGCCAAAATATTAGATATCATGGATGTATATTTAAAGGGAAATACACTACTATTTATGACAATCTTCACCTGAGATTTGGAGCCAAATTAAAAATGGTGGCAGCATCTTTGTTATTTGTACATGGATTGGTAGGTCTATTAATAAAATGTAAAAAAGACTTTAGCAATCTCTGTTGCAATATATGCCATTATAAGCACTCTTCAAGTTTTATTTTCCTAAGTTTGCATGCCGGTAACTTAAGAAGTATTAAAGATATCTTAAAGCCCTTTTAGAGTTTGGTTCTTAATAAAATTTTCTTTTGATATCTAGATTTTTAAGGCCCTATACATTTCAGTTCCAGTGATATTGGGATCTCCATATGGCTCTGAGAGTAAATTCACAACTCTAACCAACCAACCTTCATATCATTCCAAAACAGCATGGTTTTCCTTTTTCTTTGCATTGCATTGATGCACAGAATCTGTCCAAGATTGAAAATCTTCAGCATGTTGTTGGTGCAAATAGTCTGAGAGACATTCCTTTATACATATGCATGAATGATATGATCTCCTATGACACCATTTCCTGTTTTGCTTTCAGGACTACCATAAGATCATCAAACAGCCGATGGACATGGGCTCAATCAAGAAACGACTGGAGAATAACTACTACCGCAGCGCCAGCGAATGTTTGCAGGACTTCAACACCATGTTCACCAACTGTTACATCTACAATAAGGTGTGTGTTGCCATGAAAACATCCCACAGTCCTCGTTAGGCATCACCTAACGGTGAGAGCAGAAACAGTCATTTCATATAATTGCTGCATTTTTAAGCACTAAAATGAAATGTGAGAGATTCAAATGGTTGTAGTTGAGATATGGAAAACAGAAATGTTTCTTAAGCAGCAAATCAGCATATTAGAATGATTTCTGAAGATCATGTGACACTGAAGACTGGAGTAATGATGTGGAGTAATGTATTTTCATCAAATTAATGCAGCCTTGGTGAGCATATTTTTTTTTCTAAACCATTCGAACCCAGACTCTTGAATGGCAGTGTACATTTACATATCAACATCGGTCTATCAACTGATGCCGCTGTTAAAATATTCTACAAAAGTGTATTAAGTGAATTGTTTTTCAGCCTACAGATGACATTGTGTTGATGGCACAGTCTCTGGAGAAGGTCTTCTTACAGAAGGTTGCCCAGATGCCCCAGGAAGAGATTGAGTTGCCCCCTCCTACCCCTAAAGGCAGAGGAGCAAAGACCATCAAAGGACGTCGAAGCAGAGGTAAGTTACACAGTCATATAGTCTGTAGTACCAGATTTATAGCTAATTGCCAAGAACTGTCTATTCAAACAGGAAGATATCGCCTGACTGACATGTGAAGCAATCAGTCAATCAACCAGTCTGTCACTTTTGCTAAATGCATGCTTTATTTCCATCAGTAGGAGGAAGCGTTACGTTGGCTCACCAGGTTCCTGCCGTGTCGCAGTCAGCATACTCTCCTACCTCTCCCGACACGCCAGATTCACGGTTTTCCACCCCACCACAGACCCTGCTGAGCAACAGCGGCCCTCCTCCACCGCTGATGACTGCACCACCCACCCAACCCACCACAAAGGTTCATTCACACAAGCTTCAGGGCAAAACTCTGGGCTGATACTACATTTACATTAACATTTATTCATTTAGCAGACGCTTTTATCCAAAGCGACTTACAAATGAGGACAGTGGAAGCAATCAAAAACAACAAAAAGAGGAATGATATATAAGTGCTATAACAAGTCTCAGTTAGGTTAACACAGTACACGTAGCATGGGATTTTAAATAATATAATAAATAAAAAGAAAACAGATAGAATAAAAAAAAGAATAGAGCAAGCTAGTTAGAGGTCTTTACACATACACACACACACACACACATATACAATTGCATAATAAATGAAAATAAAAAAATTGAATACAAAAAGATTAGAAAGGTAGTTAGATTTTTTTAAGAATAGAATTAGAATAGTGAGTGTTAAAGTTAGAGGGTCAAATAAAGATGGAAGAGATGTGTTTCAAACGATTCTTGAAGATGGTTAAGGACTCAGCTGTCCGGATAGAGTTGGGGAGGTCATTCCACCAGGAGGGAACATTTAATTTAAAAGTCCGTAAAAGTTACTTTGTGCTTCTTTGGGATGGCACAATCAAGCGATGCTCACTTGCAGAACGCAAGCTTCTAGAGGGCACATAAGTCTGAAGTAACAAATTTAGGTAAATGGGTGCAGAGCCAGTGGTAGTTTTGTAGGCAAACATCAATGCCTTGAATTTTTTGCGAGCAGCTGTTGGAAGCCAGTGCAAATTGATAAACAGAGGTGTGACGTGTATTCTTTTTGGCTCATTAAAAATTTATCTTGCTGCCGCGTTCTGAATTAATTGTAAAGGTTTGATAGAATTGGCTGGAAGACCTGCCAAGAGGGCATTGCAATAGTCCGAACAAGAGCTTGAACAAGGAGTTGTGCAGCATGTTCCGAAAGAAAGGGCTTGATCTTCTTGATGTTGAATAAAGCAAATTTGCAGGATCGGACAGTATTAGCAATTTGGTCTGAGAAAGTCAGCTGATCACCAATCATAACTCCAAGGCTTCTAGCTGTTTTTGAAGGAGTTATGGTTGATGTGCCTAACTTGATGGTGAAATTGTGATGGAACGATGGGTTTGCTGGAATCACAAGCAGTTCTGTATTGGCAAGGTTGAGTTGAAGGTGATGGTCCATCATCCAGGAAGAAATGTCTGTTAGACAAGCTGAGATGCGAATAGCTACCGTCGGATCATCAGGATGGAATGAGAGGTAGAGTTGAGTGTCATTAGCATAGCAGTGGTATGAAAAGCCATGTTTCTGAATGACAGAACCTAATGATGCCATGTAGACAGAGAAGAGAAGTGGTCCAAGAACTGAGCCCTGAGGCACCCCAGTAGTTAGATGTTGAGACTTGGAAACCTCACCTCTCCAAGATACTTTGAAGGACCTATCTGATAGGTAAGACTCAAACCATTGAAGTGTGGTTCCTGAGATGCTATTTGCCAGTAGGGTTGATTGGAGGATCTGGTAGTTAACCGTGTAAAAAGCAGCAGACAGATCAAGCAGGATAAGAACTGAAGATTTGGATTCTGCTCTTGCCAGTCTTAGAGCTTCAACAACTGAGAGCAAGGCAGTCTCAGTTGAATGTCCACTTCTGAAGCCAGATTGGTTGCAGTCAGGAGATTGTTGTGTGTGAGAAATGTAGAGACTTGTTTGAACACAGCTCGTTCAAGTGTTTTTGCAATGAAAGGAAGAAGGGAAACTGGTCTGTAGTTCTCTAAAAGAGATGGGTTGAGGTTGGGTTTCTTAAGTAGTGGAGTTATACGTGCCTGTCTAAATGATGAGGGAAAAACACCAGTGTGGAGGGATGTGTTGATGATGTGAGTGAGTGCAGGTACAACTGCAGGAGAAATGGCTTGAAGAAGATGAGATGGAATAGGATTAAGCGGGCAAGTAGTAGGGTGATTAGAAAGAATGAGTTTTTAGACTTCTGCCTCAGAGAATGAAGAGAAGGATGTAAATAAGTGTATGTTTGCTGGTGATATGAGCTTGACTGATTGTGGTGTGGAAAATTGTGCACTAATGTGTTTAATTTTATTAATGAAAAACGTTGCAAAGTCGTCAGCTATTAGAGATGAAGCAGGAGGGGGAGGAGGAGGACAAAGAAGTGAGGAAAATGTTTTAAAAAGCATGCAAGAGTTAGATGAATTGTTAATTTAGTTATGGTAGTATGTCATTTTAGCAGAGGAGACATTAGCAGAGAAAGAAGATAGGAGTGACTGATACACAATAAGGTCAGTAGTAATTTTGGACTTGCGCCACACCCTTTCAGCAGCTCTAGGCTTAGAATGGTGTTCGCGTAGAACTAGACCCCGAAGCCGCAGCCATTTGCGCCATTTAGAATTTCAGCCGCCGCCAGCCAATAATTTCCTAGGGCAAATTGAGCCGCCATCTGATAAAGTTTGGCTGAGCCGGCTAGAATTATTTGCATCAAATAATAATTCTATCACATAGAGACATACACACACGAAATATATAAACAATACACGAGATCTATTTTCCCACTGGTTTCATAACAATTGACGACCAATTAAAATTGCTCGTTTTCCGTACAGAAGAAGCGATGCATTTTTTTCTCGCACTGAGGTGAAATGGCGGAAAGAAGCAAGCAAGGGAATTTTATATCTCACTTCTCACATACTTTCCTAATTCCTACTTACTTTTTTTTTTTTGTAACTTAGGCCTACCCAGACTTTTGTTAAATCTTCAGGGCACGGTTGCACAAACACCTGAATCAAAGATTGATGTTATGAACCAAATATTCTGGAACGGAGAGATTTATAGCACTGAACGTGATATTACTGCAGTAACAAACCACCGTTTCCACATTGCTAATTCATGACGCATGCTTCAGTGTACATTGAAGTGAAATGTGCAAAACTTTGTCCAAAATAATACTGATAACAGTGTGTGTTTATATTAAGGCGAGACACGGCAGGCAAAAACATCGTTTTTTTTTTTCTGGTCAATTTTGAGATTTTTGGATATTTGTCTTCAATAACATATCTTCTTTCAGACTTGTGGTGAAAAAAAGTCAGAAATACACATTTAGGTCTTTATTTTACTACACTTCGTCTGTTTGCGTATGTAGATTTCTCATAAATTCAACAAAAGTTTGCGTTCTTAATCAACATACTTCTCCGCGATCTCTTTTACTGTCTATGGCCGTAACCCTCTCGTCACATAGGAAGCTCTCTCTCTTCTGTACAATACTGTTGGATCCAAATATGGTCATTTCCTTTTTATCAGCAACCAATCGTGAAAGTAAAAAGACTGAATGCGCGATCTCATTGGCTGATGATAAATCTTTAAAGCCTGTTTTCTCAAAATGACCTTTCTCTCATACTCCAAGTCCGAAATCTCCACTTCAGTAGTACCTAGTTATATTATGAAGACATTTACAGAGGGATTTGTAAATATATTATTCCTAGCCTGATATATAACATTTTATTCCAAAAAACATGGCGAAAATCATTTTTTAAGGCTATTGACACAGTATATTCTGATTTACAGGATAACAAAAGTAGATATCCATAAATCCCTCTGTAATTTTTTTCCCATCAATTGTAGGCTATTTGAAAATGTTTAGTAGCATTACAGACTACAAAATAAATATGTGCATACGTTGTGAAAGTAAAATCTGGTGTTTTTTATTACATTGTATTGCATTTTGTAGAAATATAGTGTAAGCCATGCAATGCTTGGAAAGATTGAGATATAATTTATTTAGAATAACATACTGTAGACATCTGTAGACATGAAGTGGCAGCTTCAGCCATTTGCAGCTATGAAAAGTTTGGCGGCTGCAGCAGCCATTTAGGTTTTGGCTGAGCCGGCTAGCCAGCCAATAACTTCATCAGCCAGCCATTATTCTCAAAACAAATGGCTTCGGGCTGTACGTAGAACATCAGATAACCAAGGGGCAGAAGGGGTGTTACGGGCTGGCCTGGAAGATAAGGGGCAAACAGTGTCTAAACAAGATGTAAGAGTGGAGCAGAAAGTATCAGTAGCACTGATCGCGTCCAAAGATGCAAACAGTTTAGGGGAAGGAAGTGAAGATGAAACCATTGCAGATAGCCGGGAGGGTAAAAGTGTGCGTAGGTTACGTCGAGGTTAAGAGTGAGGAGGAAGTGATCCGACGTGTGCAGTGGAGTAACCAGAACATGATCAGTAGAGCAATGTCGTGTATAAATAAGGTCCAGTTGGTTGCCTGATTTGTGAGTAGCAGTAGTTGACACTCGGTTGAGATCAAAAGAGGCAAGCATGGAAATCAGCATACAGAGGTTTATCTAGATGGATGTTGAAATCTCCAAGCATAACTAGGAGAGTACCATCCTCAGAAAAGGTTGAGAGCAACACATCTAATTCATCCAAAAAATTACCCAGTGGTCCTGGGGGTCGATAGACAACTACAAAATGTATTTTAAGAGGGTAGGTAACAGTAACTGAATGAGATTCAAAGGAGCTGTTGATACCCAAAGATGGTAAAGGATTAAATTTCTATATAATAAATATATTTATAATTATATTTATAATTATAAATATATTATAATTATAAATATATTAAAATATATTAAAATAATATAATATAAATATATTAAAATTATAAATTTATTATAATTTCTATATTATAATATATTTCTATATTATAAATTTATATATATATATATATATATATATATATATATATATATATATATATATATATATACACCACCACATTTACATATACATATTCATAGTTTTTACATATATATTAAAACTTCAATCATAAACTAATTTCAACATTGATAATAAATATGAATCAGTAAATTATACTGATTTCTGAAGATAATGTAACTGAAGACTGGAGGAATGATGCTGAAAATACAGCTTTAATCACAGAAATAAATGACTTTAAAAACATATTCAAATAGAAAACATATATTTTAAATTGTAATAATATTTCACAGTATTAATGTTTTTACTGTATTTAAAAAAAAAATTCTCACTTCAAATTTGCAAAATGTTGGGTTGTTGTGTATGCAATTAAAAAATTATATATTGTATATATAATAATAACCTTATGTATTATTTATTTGAACTAACTAGTAATTATAATAAATCAACTATTATTTTATATAGTCAAATGATCAGTATTTAGTGTACTTACAGACTATACTAAATACACCATAGATTTAGGTTATGATACTTGTGTGGTGTATTCCAAGTCTTCCGAAGCATTTCGATGGAAACGCAGACGGAAGTTTAATTGATTATTCACTGAAAATGTTTCCATCTGCCATTGCTTTTAAACATTTTTGGCTGCTGGTAGGTTCAGTTGAGTGTGTAGTTATTACTTGCACTAAATGAAAGCCTTATGTGTGTGTTCTTTCTTCAGAAGAAGGGTGTGAAGCGTAAAGCTGACACCACCACTCCCACCACACTCGGCTTCCCCGTGACCGCAGCTGCTCGGATGGGAGGCATGGGAAAAGGTCACGGATCGGCTGGAGAGATGCCCCACTCTCTGTCCTCCATGCCCATGAATTGTTCACCAAATATGGCCGTGAACGACCCCACACACCTCCAGCCCGTCCTAGGGCGACCGCTGTCCCGTCGTCCAATTAAACCTCCATGTAAGGACCTGCCCGACTCAGTGCGGCCCCATCAGCCCTCACGGCGGGGGAAACTAAGCAAGCAGCTTCGCTACAGCAGTGGCGTACTTAAAGAACTGCTGTGCAAAAAACACGCGGCGTACGCCTGGCCCTTCTACAAACCCGTGGACACGTCGACACTGGGCCTCCACGACTACCACGACATCATCAAACATCCCATGGATCTCAGCACCATCAAGGTGACTTGCATGAATTACACATATACACAGTATGTTTGGATGGCCGTGTATACATGCTTCCACTGCAGAGTTTTGGCTCTGTAAAAGTTCTGGGTAGCATTTACCGTATTTTTCGGACTATAAGTCGCACCTGAGTATAAGTCGCATCAGTCCAAAAATACGTCATGACGAGGAAAAAAACATATATACAGGGGTGTGATTCTTCCGGAAAAATCCGGAAATCCAGCTTTTCCGACCTGAAAATGATGCTCTCGTAATCAAGCAAAAAAAAAAAAACACGGGGTGTAGGCGTGTAGGCGGTTGCGATGGGTCGGGTATTGGTAAACATAATGATCGCTCACCGCTGTCAACGTATTTTGTGCCTTTGAATCATGTCGTCATGTCACTCCGCAAGCACTCCAATAATTTGTCACGATTGAAGTTCAAAGTGTACGTGCTCCGTTCTGAATGCGCACAACACCCAACCATCTACTCACGTGAACAGCTTCAGTTGACTGACGAAGACCGTGAACACGGGTGATCCATGTAAGCAAATCCAATATATTGTCTTTTATTTTTATATGCAGGTCTAGTAAAATTTGACCAATCAATTGATCACTTTTGTCATGATTCCATAACATTAATGTTAAACGATTCTGGGCTAACTTAGCAAAGTAACGCCATGTTGGTTATTGCTTACTTCTAGCTAGATAGTTTAGCAGCTTCTACAAGGCTCGAAATTTCCAACATTTTTGTCGCATATGCTCCTGAAATTTAATCTGTGCGACCTAAAAATATATTTGGGAGTAACGTTATATGCACGGAGCATATGAGCATATCTGTCCACTAATGACTTGTCCGATTTGCGAACTAATGACTCCTTTGAACTGATTCACTTTAATCTGATCTGGTTCGAGTTTCCCGATAACAATCTTAGTTCTGAAGAGCGCTCTCAACGTGCAAGGTTATAAACGCTCGCCGCAATTCCACATGCTTTTCCTAAAAACTTTACTTGACATGAACGCGTTCTACGTGCTACTTAAGAGTCGCTGTCCATTCGCGAAATTCGTGCTGAAGTATAACCTATGGAATCGTATTCTGAATGTTCAACCTAATAATCGTCTTCTGTTGTGAATTAGCAATCATAGAAGTCTATAATAAAGCACTGACAAAATGGCTGAACAAAAACACAAGAAAAGATACCTTTCAAAAATATAGATGTAAAGGACACCATAGAAATAAGGACATCTGGGAGGACAAGAAATGCCCAATAAATGGCTAGTTTTCGTGCACGTCAGCAGCAAGTTATTGACAGATTTTTTTGGATTTCATCCCTATTTTGCCCAGTCTTTGAAGCATATTTCCCACATTACTCCTTTTATGATTTTTTTTTGTTCCATCATTTAATTTAGATGTGTATTTAAATTTTTCTTCCCTTTTTTAATTATTTAATTTATAAATTCATTAAAACAAAAAACAAGTATAATATTTTTTATTAATTTATTATTATACTATATAAATTATGTCACTGTGTGTGGGGGTGGGGGGTAAGTGCACCGTATAGTTTCCTGCATAGATTCCTGCTTTTTTGTCCTTTGTCAATCACACCTATGTATATAAGTCGCAATGGACTATAAGTCGCATTTATTTAGAACCAAGAACCAAGAGAAAACATTTCTGTTTACAGCCACGAGAGGGCGCTCTGTGTTCAGTGTAGACTACAGGAGCACGGAGCAGTATCTCTGGCAGCGTAGAGCGCCCTCTCGTGGCTGTAGACGGTACTTTTTTCTCTTGGTTCATTTCTCTCGGTTCATGTCAAATCAATTTTGATAAATAGGTCGCACCTGACTATAAGTCGCAGGACCAGCCAAACTATGAAAAAAAGTGCAACTTATAGTCCGGAAAATACGGTAAGCAGTCTGAGGTGATGTAATATTCGACCTATGTATTGTGTTCCTCAGAGGAAGATGGATGAGCGTGAGTACAGAGATGCCCAGCAGTTCAGCGCTGATGTCAGACTCATGTTCTCCAACTGCTATAAGTACAACCCACCTGATCACGATGTGGTCACCATGGCACGAAAACTGCAGGTACATGAACTCAACTGCCTCTGCTGTTTTGTATGAAGATGCATCAGTATAAAGATGCTTAATTCTGCTTCAGTGCAAAATCGTAATGATGCTAAAATAGGCTTGTGTTTTTGTGCAAAGTGTTGCTATGTAGTAATTGTTTGATTTGGCTGATAGTTTGATTGGTTTATATATTAATGTAATTTTTTTGCTTTTACTATCAGCCTAGTCAAACCGAGAGCCGTTAAACATTTTTAAAATACAATTTGAAATCATTTCAAAACATTTCTTTAACTATTCATTAGATATTTTAAATATTCTCATTCAGCTTATTTTATTTGAAAATGAGGCCCGATAACTGAAAGTGATTCAGATTAATTATACTACAGTAAAATAAATATTAAAATGTATGTGTGTGTGTGTATATATATATATATATATATATATATATATATATACACTACAGACCAAAAGTTTGGAAACATTACTATTTTTAATGTTTTTGAAAGAAGTTTCTTCTGCTCCTCAAGCCTGCATTTATTTGATCAAAAATACAGAAAAAAACAGTAATATTGTGAAATATTATTACAACTTAAAATAATAGTTTTCTATTTGAATATACTTTAAAAAAATAATTTACTTCTGTGATGCAAAGCTGAATTTTCAGTATCATTACTCCAGCCTTCAGTGTCACATGTAACATCCAGTCTATCACATGATCATTTAGAAATCATTCTAATATTCTGATTTATTATGAGTGTTGGAAACAGTTCTGCTGTCTAATATATTTGATGAATAAAAGGTTACAAAGAACTGCATTTATTAAAAAAAAAAAAAAAAATCTAATAATATATATTCTAATAATATATTTTCTTTACTATCACTTTTTATTAATTTAACACATCCTTGCTGAATAAAAGTATTGATTTTATTAAAAAAAGAAAAAAAATGACTGACACCAAATTACTGACCAGTAGTGTATATTGTTATTACAAAATATTTATATTTTAAAAACGTAGCTTCTTTTTTTTACTTTTTATTCATCAAAGTATCCTAAAAAAGTACCACATGTTCTGAAAAAATATTAAGCAGCAGAACTGTTTCCAACTTTGATAATGAATCATCATATTAGAATGATTTCTAAAGAATCATATGATAATGATCCTAAAAATTCAGCTTTGCATCACAGAAATAAATGATAATTTAAAGTATAATAAATTTAAAAACAATTATTTTAAATTGTAATAATATATCACAATATTAAATTTTTTGTGTATTTTTGATGAAATAAATGCAGGCTGTACTGTGTATATACAATATATATATAAATATAATAAATAAATATTTGGAACCTTTTTTTGCATGATTAAAATTTTTTTTTTGTGCAGTGATTCTAAGTTGCTTATTTTTGTTAGAGATTTTGCTAGGATTGTCCTTTTACAGATGTAATATTTTTTTATATTCTTCCCTTTCTTTTTCCTCAGGACGTGTTTGAGTTCCGCTTCGCAAAAATGCCTGACGAGGTTTCGGAGAAGGAGGAATTGTCTCCCATGCCATTAGGACGGAACATGGGCATGCTGGGAATGCACCACTCCTCCTCTTCATCGTCCTCTTCCTCTTCGTCGTCCTCTTCCTCCTCGTCGGAGAGCGAGCCGAGCAGTGACAGTGAGCCGAGCAGCGACAGCAGCCCGAGCTCAGACAGCGAGGAGGAGAGAGCTCAACGCCTGGCCCAGCTGCAGGACCAGGTGTGTACTCAGGTACACAGACCTTCCTGTTACTCTCTACTTCATACATGCACTTCACTCAGCATGAGATCAAAGTCCTCTTTGACAAAACTCTTTCTTCTTATGTGCTTCATCCATTCATTCATCCTTATAATAACTTGCATGTTAATCTAAAGGAGAAGTGTCATGACTTTGACTGTCATAACTCGATATTTTAGCATGTAGTCTGTGTCTGTGCTTTAGCTCAGAGCGGTACATGAGCAGCTGGCAGCCCTCTCCTCCGGCCCGATCGTCAAACCTAAAAGGAAACGAGAGAAAAAGAAGGACAAGAAGAAGAAAAAGAAGCCAGAGAAACACAGAGGAAGTCGAAGTTTGATGAGTGATGAGCGGGACAAACCTTTCAAACTGCCTAAAAGCAAATCCAGCCATGCTTCCCTGTCATCTACACAGAGCAAGAAAGGCCCTGTGAAAAAAAGCAGCAAGAACAAGTTTGTATTTTTCTCATCACTTCCTCTTACTGTAGATCTGGAGTAGAGTGGAGATATGGATGGGAATTGATTATTCTGCTCAGATAGTTTGTGCAAACTAGTTTTGTTTCTGTTAACTAAAACTAAAACCAATAAAAAATCATTTTCCCGTAGTTTAAATAAATTTGAAATGCAATAAGAAATTAATATTATATTCATTTGTTTAAAGAAATGAGAAATTTTGGCTTGACAACTTACTGAAATAAAAACGTTGTTTGAAGTACAATAATTATTAATAAAGAAACAAAACTAAATTGAAGCTACAGTATATAGAATGTTAAAATGAATGTGTTAAGAGTAATGACAAATGCACATAACAAAATCAATATAATTCAAATGAACTATTTTTATAGGTCTATATATATATATATATATATTATGTATGTATGTATATGTATTTTGTTATGTATTATTGTTTTGATTAAAAATAAATAATAATCCATTTGTAATAATTGCAATAATTAATAATGATACATTCATAATTAATTTGAAGAAAAATACATTCTTTAAATACATTATGATTTAATACATGTATTATCTAAAACAGATTTCATTTTTAAAGTACCGTTTATTGCAACAAAAATATTTTAGCTACATGTTATGAAAAACCAGTTCTGATCAATTCAGTTGTTGGAATCTTAATTCAATTCAATAACAGTAGACTGCTTCAGATCAATAACCCAGATAGTGAAGAACCAGAACAGCATTTAGTTCAAGATCTAAACCGCAAACTAAAATGTTCTCATAAGAAGCAGCGAATCTTCAAATCCAGCTCAGATCTTTAGCCAGCAGCTTCACCCTCCCTCTGTTCAGAATTACAAGTCTGTTTATTTGATTTACTGGCAGGAACGCAAAGAAATCCTCCTCCTCTCTTTTCTCCGCGGCTGCTGCCGTCTGCTTGCCGCACTACGACTCTGAGGAGGAAGAGGACGGTCTTCCCATGAGTTATGACGACAAGCGGCAGCTCAGCCTGGACATCAACAAGCTGCCCGGGGAGAAGCTGGGCCGTGTGGTGCACATCATCCAGTCACGGGAGCCCTCGCTCCGCGACACCAACCCCGAGGAGATCGAAATCGATTTTGAAACGCTGAAGCCATCCACACTCCGTGAGCTGGAGCGATATGTGATGACCTGCCTGCGCAAGAAGCCCCGCAAACCATATGGTGAGCTGAGATCGAACGCTTGTTACCTGTGACATCCTGAGTTAGGATAGATGAGAAATCAGTTTTTCATATGCATCATAATTTGCAACTGGTTGCCAACTCAAACTTGATTTCAAAATGAGTTATTAGTGGTTTAAGCCAAAAAAAAAAATATTATTATTATTTTTAATTTTTTGAATCATTTAATTCATCCTTAAGTTACATACTTAAAAATTTGTCTCTGGTCTTATTGTGCATATTATTATTTTTTTTTACATTTTTATTAATGTTTTATTTATATGACATGTTTTTCATATGACATGATTTTAAAGTTAATCTTTTAATTACAGTGATTTTGTTTTATGTATTCAGATTTGTTAAATCTTATCATATTTTAATAAATAAAATTCGATTTTTTTATATATATATATTTGGTATAGCACTTGTGTATCATTGCTCTCTTGTTGATTTTGATTGCTTCCACTGTCCTCATTTGTAAGTCGCTTTAGATAAAAGTGTCTGCTAAATGAATAAATGTAAATGTAATGAAAAGGTAAAATAAATACACATTTAATACACATTTTACTTCATCTTTAAATGAAATAGTTTGATATCATATAAATCATCGTTATATTGGTCAGTGGCCGCTCTGCTCGCTAAAATATCAGCATTTACCATCCATAAAAAAAATCTTTATTTGTTGACCTCTAGTATGTTTTAGCTGGAACTTTTTGTTGTGTGATGGAGATGTGTCCTGTGTGCAGTGGTGAAGAAGGGAGGAGGTGGGAAGAGCCGAGAGGAACTGGCTCTGGAGAAGAAGAGGGAGCTGGAGAGGAGGTTACAGGATGTGAGCGGACAGCTGAACTCTGTCAAGAAACCCCAGAAACCCAAAGGTACTGTAGGGCTGATAGCAGCTTCTGAAGTTCTCTAGCTGCTCCATTATGTCTCGGTGTGTGGGACTCATTAATAACTCCAGTCTGATGGTCTGGTGTAATCGAGCTTCAGGCCAGTGTTGCCCTTTATAGGGTCAGTTGAATGTGTGTGTGTATAGAGGTGATGTGGAACAAGCAGACAAGAACAGAGCGAACCTAGGTGAACAAGATGAAAGAAAAAAACAGCAACTGACATGCCGCAAGATGTAGTTCAATAGATACTTGGGGCTGCATGAATAATCAAAGTCAAAACAAAATTGTGATGATTATGACTTAATGATTATGGTGTTTTCAGTATCTTAGAGCGGATTGGTTCACGAATAATGCCACTCCACACAAAACATAACATTTGCCAACCATCTTCCCTTGTAATAAGAAGTGCTTATAAACCAGCTGTTGTCATCAGAAGAAAGAGTTTAACATTTGAAAATAAAGAAATTAAGCCATACATATTAGTTTTGCAATGTTACAGCTGTATTGTAAAAGAAAATAAATTATAATTGTTATCATTAGTAGTAGTAGTAAATAAATTATTTAAAAACAATGAATATTGCAGTTGTATTAAATTGAAAAACAATTCTAGAAAATATGAAAAGTATTTCACAGTAGTAATGAGACTTTTGTTATTTTATTGCAATGGTAATATTTCTTATTTTGTTGAATAATTAATCTGACAATTAAAAAAACAAGCAAATATTTCAACAATTAATATTTCATTTGTATTAAAAATAAAAAAGAACATTATAATAATATTTACATTATCTTAATAATAATGGAAATAAAAATATTACAATTGTAATATTGTTTATATGTTTAATTTATTTGATAATAATTAGGGGTGCACCGAAATTTCGGCCGCCGAAAATTTTCGGCCGAAATGGCATTATCGGTTTTGGGCCGAAATAAAAAAAACAACCGAAAACTTAAACCGAAAATGAATGCCACCCGCCCCTCCCATCCGTGAGCAAGTGCTTAGGTTTCACTCACGGTCGAGCTGTTATCACGCGTCTGCCTATCAAAGATTAAGCATGTCAAAGGGCTGTCACAATCAAAAAAAGCTTGTCACAAAAGCTGCACAATCGATCGGACCAACCAACACAAGTTTCGAAAACGAAAACAGGGAATCGATTTTAACGGCCTTCTCTCGGAGCGCGTCCAGCTCGTCACTATACGCTCGCAGCGAACGCGCGTCACACAGCAACTGCAGGTTCTGACACACACACACACACACACACACACAGACACACACACACACAGAGCCTATTAGTGCATAATATCAATGTAGCCTTCAGTAATGTTTTTCATTGATGTTATGGCAGTCCACACTTGTGCGCGTCTCAAGCGCCCTCTTTACGTTCGCCCTAATGCCCGTTTAGTTGTCGGTGGATTTGCCTATATTTGGCGTTGAAAAACGGATCAACGCCAAATATAGGCAATTTACTAACGATTCAATGAACACTTTGCCTATGTCTCAAAAATCGAACAGGATTTTTTTTTTCACAAAAGTGACAGCCCTATACGAGAGGACACCTAAGTTGCAATATGTAACATTTGTTCTGCAAAAATCTCCAAAATTGTGGATTTTTTTGCACAATTTTTAAAAAACGATTTTATTTGATGGAACATAAAACTTGAAGAATAATTATTATTTATATTTATTGTAAAAATATTTTGTGTTTTGTTATGTAACTGTTAATAAAAGTTTGATTATTATATTGTGATTTCGGCCAAGTGCATCCTAAATTTTTGGTTTCGGTTTCGGCGCAGAATTTTCATTTCGGTGCATCACTAATAATAATAGTAATTATATATGTATGTATGTATATATATATATATATATATATATATATAATGGCTTTTAATCCATCTCTGTTTGCTTTAAGATCATCTGTTTGCTTAAAAGCTGACAAAATGTAGTTTTAGCAGATATATACATTTAAAATGTACAGCATTTTCTCTCAGGAAAACAGACTACAAATATGAACTATGAATTATTTTCACATGTGCAGACCAACTGTATAAGTTATACTGTACAACTAAGCATCTCTCGGGGAACTCCTTCAAGACTGTTGGAAGACCATTTCAGGTGACTACCACTTGAAGCTCATCAAGAGAATGCCAAGAGTGTGCAAAGCAGTAATCAAAGCAAAAGGTGGCTACTTTGAAGAACCTACAATATGACATATTTTCAGTTGTTTCACACTTTTTTGTTATGTATATAATTCCATATATAATTCCACATGTGTTAATTCATAGTTTTGATGCCTTCAGTGTGAATCTACAATTTTCATAGTCATGAAAATAAAGAAAACTCTTTGAATGAGAAGGTGTGTCCAAACTTTTGGTCTGTACTGTATATCTATAGATATATAGATAGATAGATATCTATAGAGATATATATATATATATATATAAATAAACATTCTTGTCTTGCCTCTCAACAACTTTTAAAATATTGGCTGTAATTTAGTGACTCCATACGCTGATTCCAACTTTAACTTACCTGATAATGACCTAATTCAATGAGGTTAATCCATATACATATTGTTATGTATATAATTCCATATATAATTCCACATGTGTTAATTCATAGTTTTGATGCCTTCAGTGTGACTCTACAATTTTCATAGTCATGAAAATAAAGAAAACTCTGTGAATGAGAAGGTGTGTCCAAACTTTTGGTCTGTACTGTATATTGTAGAAATCCTGTAGGGATTTATATACAATTATAATGTAAATCATGTAGGGAGTCAATCATTTATATTTATATATGTATATCCATTGTATTCAAAGCTATTATAAACGTATGTGAAAAGTATCAATTTAGAAAAAAAGACATATTTAGTGTTTGAGGACAAGTTATGTGTTCATAGTAATTTGCCATGTAAATCAAGTCAACAGCAAAACTCTGCTGGGATAAACCCACAAAACCAATTTCTTTATGAGTGTAAAGCGGTTTGTGTTTCTCTTTCAGTGGAGAAGCCGAGCGGCGCAGAGCTTCACACCATAACCTCACGTCTCAGCGCCAGCAGCTCCAGCTCAGACTCCTCCTCATCCTCATCCTCATCCTCTTCCTCATCTGACACCAGTGACTCGGACTCCAGGTGAAGAGGACTCTGGGAAGGCACAGGAAGTGGGCTCTCTGCAGCACACTGAATTCTGGGATGCAGACACGTTGTCTCCCGTGCCTCTTGAATCCAGGACCTATGTTTACTATAGTGTAAAAAAAAAAATGTACATACTATGAAGGATTTTTTTTCTTTTATAAAGAAGACTTTTACCAGAATGCCCATAATGGGAAAGAGTGCGTAATCATAACTACTTTTCTTAGTTGATGAAATAGCTTGTTGTTTTGTTCTGCTTCCATTTTGACCATTTAGAAACATTTCTTACTACTTTTTGCATTGCTTTAAAGATCAGGGCCAGTATTTCGATCTCTCTGAGTGACCAAAACTTGCCTGAAAATTTCTAAAGGACCTTTAAGGGGGAACGAAAGGACAGAAATAAGAACAACTTTGCATTTGCATTGGCTTTAAAACGTTTATTTGTCTGCGCCGTGATGCACTGGACTGTTTTGGGATTTGTTTTGTACACATGATATATTCGGAGTTGTTCAAAAACTTTCCATTCGTGAAATGAAACTAGTTTGATTTTGATATTGCTTTGAACTGTAAAAAATGTATTTCATTTAATTTTTTTACATGATGGAATCAATGTCAAATGAAACTCATAAATCTGTCTGAATAGGCATCTGTAAAAATGTAGTAAATATATTCATTGAATAGAACAGCCATAAGGCCTCACTGGACTGGAGGAGATTGTTCATGAGCTCTAGAGAAAAGTTATTAAAAGAATTAGCTGTTTAAGTTGAATGTTAACTTGAGAGATCTGGTTTGTAGAGGAGAATAGAGGCATCACATTTAAGCAATAGACAGTCATTTATTTCTTGTATATATGGAGTCCTTATACCATGTTTTTGCTTCTGCTGCTTTCTCGTTTGTATTTATTTGCATTGCTCTAACCTTTCTTTTCTAGAATATTCTTATATATAAGACACAGGGCAGATCATTGTGACCCAATATTCCTTCTCTGCAGTATAATTAAGAGTTTATGCGTTCCAGATTATACATTGTTTTTTTATTTGGATGGAAATACAAATACAACAAGTGAACGGTGTGAAGGGGTGTTTCAGTATTTTATTATTTATTATTGGTACAACTCAGCAGCCTTGCAAAACAGGTAATGCTAGGGAGAACGGTGTGGGTGTTAAAATAGTGTGTACAAGCAATCTGTCACTGCGAGAAAAAAAAAAAAAAAGATAGAGCACGAGTGCTTTCGGTTTAGCTCAAGGGCATGAAGAAGTTCTGACTGCTGGTATTTTATGAACGCAAGGTTCCCAAAGTCTCAGAAAACATTTTAATATCAGGATTATTTGGGGAAATTTATGCTGTGAAATATCTCTGTGGCAATTTACATGAATCCAACCGTCAACTATCCTACTAAATTGAATGAAAATCACTTCGAAACAAGCTGCTGTCAACCAAATCGTTTAATGTTTGAAAATGAAGTTCGTGCCTGAAATATTAGTATTATGATTTCACAGCTCTTCAATAAAATTATTTGTATTATAAATATATAAAAATATTATTCCTTTATTATAAATGTATTATATATATATATATATGATTTATGATTTATATAAAATAAAGAAACGATCATAATAATACACATTTTTATTATACAAATTGCAGATTATATAATCTGCAAATTGTATAATTTTAAATATTATATTAATATAATATTATATAAGATATTAAAATGCCATTTGAATGCCATTGAATTTTTGTTCAATACACAATGGTTATAGAAAAAAAATGCAGTGGTTTCATGCAACACAAAAGATGTGGAACCTGATTAGCTGGTGGAATTCATTGTTCTAGTTCCTATCAGGCATGAGGAAACTGTTTCGTGCTCAATAATGACTAGAGGAGGAAGTAAACGCTATGTTCGGCTGATGGCTCTGACATGTTGTGCTTGTTCTCTCTGTTTTGCACACGTGATGTTTTATGAGTTTTTCAAGAGCTCAAGGTAATGATTTTATCTGCTTAAAAACTATCTTTTAAACCTCCTGAACTCAAATTTGAGGTTGTTTCTGCTGGCATTGTGTTTGTAATCCTGCATGTTGATGGTTCAACAGAAGGTTTTTCTCCCTCAGGTGTCAAGGGTTTATTGCGTCAGCTGACATACCGTCATAGAGATGATGGCCGCTGGTTTTGAGCTGGAGTTTGACGGTGAGGAGCTCTGGCACGTCGAGACTAATGATTACACAGCAAAGCAACGTTTGAACGCAGGTGACTGGACCCTCGACCGCAATCTTCCTTCTGTAGCACACTACTCCATTGGCAGCTGCTTCTACAATATTCCTCGCTGCATCACAGGAGAGAAAAATCCCACCGAATCAATGGGTAACCTCCATATGAATAGAAAAACTAATGATTGAAATCATGATTCAGTTATTTCATTTATTAGTCTCTCTCTCTCTCTCTCTCTCTCTCTCTATATATATATATATATGTATGTATGTATATGCAATGTTTCTTTTTAATGAAGCCTGTCAAAATATGTTTGTCTTTTATCTCAAAATCAAGTGAAAATGAATCCTTCCTTGAATTTCTATAACATTTAAGCACATTTTAAAATTCTCATTACTTTAATACAAAATATATTTTAGTTACTATTCCCTGGAAATAAAAACTAACTAAAACTGAAACTATTATAAATAACCCAAAATAGTAATATTTCAAATAAACAACTAATAAAAATGAAAAAACAAAACACAATGACAAGAAAAAAAAAATTGAGAGTTCAAAAAATTAAAGCCAATTCAGATTTTTTATAAAAACAATTTATTATATTATATAATTAATCCTAAAATAATAAACTGCTCAGTTGTCATTAAAATCATGCCTTTTTTCAGTAAATTTTATTATATTAGTCAAATTTTTATTATTTTGTTTTATTCAATCTTTTAAATATATGATAGTATTTGTTGTAGTGCCTTCTAATAAGTATTACAGTATTACATTAAAGTGCCCAGATTCATTAAAGTAATGAGAACTGAAGGACAAGTGCTCAGTTGCAGATTTATTATCATTCAGTTTGTTAAAATAAATAAAGCTGAAATAAAAATTACATTTAAAATAAGATTAAAAACTAAAACTAAAAATGAAAAAAAAAAAAAAAAAAAACGAATACAAGTGACAAAAGCACATACAGTAACAAATTTAAAACTGAAAAAGTGAAAGTGAAGAAATAAAAGCCAATTCAAAATAGTCATAAAAGCTATAACAGTGTACAAATACTAAAATAATACAGCTACAGTTGTCATTTAAAATTGTGACACATTTAAAAACATTTTATCTTAAATATAAGTTGTTGTTGTTTTTTTGAGTATGTGTAATTTCCTCTTTTCAGAACAAGTTGCTTCAGCCAGTAAGTCAACCATTATTTCCTGTCTGCCATTGGTTGGACAAACAGATAGTCCCGCCCTAAACTTGCAGCATTAGTTGAGTCAGTGTGTTGTATTTAATGAAAAAGTTAGTTTATTTATTATTAAAGATTAATTATTGCTTCATCAGTATTCAGTAAAATATACATATTTTATAGATGCACAATAATACACAGTTTTACTTACATGTAAGACAGTTTAGTGAAGAAAAAGGATACTAGAACGCATATTGTTTATCATCATTATTATTAGCATCTTAATTAAATAGTTTATTTTCACATTTCTGTGTGAGGGAACAAAAGAATTGAATATATTTTTAAAATTATTTTATACTTTATTATATATATATATATATATATATATATATATATATATATATATATATATATATATATATATATATATATATATATTTTTTTTTTTTTTTGCTAACAGAAAATAAAGAGACCCAATTGTAGGAAAAATTTATTTAAATGATATTCAATCAAGATTTGTACTATTTATTTATTGGTAAATATTAATTATTGCTTCAGTTTTCAGATTTTATAAGTGTAGAATAGTGCTTAATCTCACATAAGTCCGTTTTGTGAGGCAAAGGATAGTACAGTGTATGTTGCTGAATGAAGATCTCATCCTTTTTTATTTCTACCATTCATTTCTGTGAAATATTTCAGATGTTTGGATGGCTGTTTAATGTTGGTGATGTGCTGCTGTCTGTGTCCCACAGAGGTGGAGGTGCCAGAGGACTCTCAGGAGGTTGAGATGGTGGTGCTTGTGATCGGAATTCTTGTGGGATTTCTGGGATTTGTGCTGGGAATCGTTATAGTCGTAATGAGCAAGCTGGAGCTGCGGGCTGAATGATCACGAACTCCCAAACAGCCTTCTGTTTTCTTCTGCCACAAACACTCTAAATCATCTGCTTATTCTGATTTTAAAATTAATAAATGTAACTATTTATTTAACATTAGAGTCTTTTATTATTTGTTAATATATTTACTTGTTTATCTATGTTTTATCTTATTTTATTACATTATTTTATATAGTTATCTATTAGACCTGTTTGTATTGTTTGGATATCTCTCTTGGATAGCTAATTTTTAAACATGTTTTCTATATACATTTAGATTAGGGAAAGCTAATATAAAATATTATTTAATAAATCGCCAGTTTATGGAATCGGTTTATCATCCGGGACATGACAAAAATAACAACATCCACCCATACAATAGCGTATAAATTGAATGTAACTGAGAGAATTATTTCTAGTTGATGACCCATTTGAAGTCTTACTCCTTTCTATAACAACTTTATATCATCACTGATGTGCAGACAGTTTCACTTATTGTGGTGCTTCAGTTATGCTGATGCATATTCGTCCTTCAGTTCAGATTGCCGTTATGAACTAAGTAGATCAGGTAATTAATTCATTTACAGTTTGGGCTCTGACAGCAGCAGATAAGCATTCATGTGGGGAGAGCAAAGCTTAATTGCATTAATTAAATGAGGGCTGGATAATCCACCTAGACTAGTGTTCAAGTGCGCAAAAACTAAAACTTAACAGTAGACTCGAGTGGAGAAGAGTCTCGGCAGAAATTATGAGAAGGGTATTCCTGCACAACCAGAGGCTGCAATTTCAGAACCGCAACTTTAGGACCCTAGTTTTTTTTTTGTGACAGCGCCACCTACCGTACTGGATCAACACTAATTAAAGATGGACGACGTGGACCGCAATCAGATGGTGAGTACCGATATTTAATGAAGTTTTATTTTATAACGTTTAAACGGTGCGAAGTTTACATAGTGAGAACTGCTAACTATGAATTAATAATTAATTCCCACCAAATAAAGAATTTGTGAGCTAGTTTTATTAATTACTATGACGTTAATTTAGTGCCATGATTTCATAAATCCTTGTTGAGTTTTAATGACGAAGTATTATAAGTGAATATAGCCTGCACATTAATTAAACTTATCAGATGACAAGAGCATGGTTGATGTAAGGTTTATAAAATTTACCTGCAGCTTAATGTATTAGTGTGAATACTGGCTTAATAGTCGTTGTTTTACAACCCGAATTCCGGAAAAGTTGGGACGTTTTTTAAATTTTAATAAAATGAAAACTAAAAGACTTTCAAATCACATGAGCCAATATTTTATTCAAAATAGAACATAGATAACATAGCAAATGTTTAAACTGAGAAAGTTTACAATTTTATGCACAAAATGAGCTCATTTCAATTTTGATTTCTGCTACAGGTCTCAAAATAGTTGGGACGGGGCATGTTTACCATGGTGTAGCATCTCCTTTTCTTTTCAAAACAGTTTGAAGACGTCTGGGCATTGAGGCTATGAGTTGCTGGAGTTTTGCTGTTGGAATTTGGTCCAATTCTTGCCTTTGCCTCTGCTGAAGAGTTCGTGGTCGTCTTTGACGTATTTTTCGTTTAATGATGCGCCAAATGTTCTCTATAGGTGAAAGATCTGGACTGCAGGCAGGCCATGTTAGCACCCGGACTCTTCTACGACGAAGCCATGCTGTTGTTATAGCTGCAGTATGTGGTTTTGCATTGTCCTGCTGAAATAAACAAGGCATTCCCTGAAATAGACGTTGTTTGGAGGGAAGCATATGTTGCTCTAAAACCTTTATATACCTTTCAGCATTCACAGAGCCTTCCAAAACATGCAAGCTGCCCATACCGTATGCACTTATGCACCCCCATACCATCAGAGATGCTGGCTTTTGAACTGAACGCTGATAACATGCTGGAAGGTCTCCCTCCTCTTTAGCCCGGAGGACACGGCGTCCGTGATTTCCAACAAGAATGTCAAATTTGGACTCGTCTGACCATAAAACACTATTCCACTTTGAAATAGTCCACTTTAAATGAGCCTTGGCCCACAGGACACGACGGCGCTTCTGGACCATGTTCACATATGGCTTCCTTTTTGCATGATAGAGCTTTAGTTGGCATCTGCTGATGGCACGGCGGATTGTGTTTACCGACAGTGGTTTCTGAAAGTATTCCTGGGCCCATTTAGTAATGTCATTGACACAATCATGCCGATGAGTGATGCAGTGTCGTCTGAGAGCCCGAAGACCACGGGCATCCAATAAAGGTCTCCGGCCTTGTCCCTTACGCACAGAGATTTCTCCAGTTTCTCTGAATCTTTTGATGATATTATGCACTGTAGATGATGAGATTTGCAAAGCCTTTGCAATTTGACGTTGAGGAACATTGTTTTTAAAGTTTTCCACAATTTTTTACGCAGTCTTTCACAGATTAGAGAGCCTCTGCCCATCTTTACTTCTGAGAGACTCTGCTTCTCTAAGACAAAGCTTTTATAGCTAATCATGTTACAGACCTGATATCAATTAACTTAATTAATCACTAGATGTTCTCCCAGCTGAATCTTTTCAAAACTGCTTGCTTTTTTAGCCATTTGTTGCCCCCGTGCCAACTTTTTTGAGACCTGTAGCAGGCATTAAATTTTAAATGAGCTAATTAAGTGGATAAAAGTGTAAAATTTCTCAGTTTAAACATTTGCTACGTTATCTATGTTCTATTGTGAATAAAATATTGGCTCATGTGATTTGAAATTCCTTTAGTTTTCATTTTATTAAAATTTAAAAAACGTCCCAACTTTTCCGGAATTCGGGTTGTACCATATTTATGTATAAAATATCTTTCATAATTAAACTGCACTGACTGCCTAGTTGCAGTATGTGTAAGCCTGTTGTTTTGGCATTGTTTTGCAATGATGAATGAGGCGTTTGGCAATTTTAATAGCTTGTAACAATTTGGGCTAATCTGCAGGTCTACTCCACATCCAGTCCATTGATATATATATATATATATATATATATATATATATATATATATATATATATATATATATATATCAGTTGAATATGTTAAACAAATGTTTCTTATTTATCTCTCTCACTCTCTCTTTCTCTAGAGTTGAAGCCTACAGCCATTCTATCCATGCAGCAACTGATGGAAAAGGGGTTCACTTTGGTGCTGTTGTGATGTTGTCGCAAAAATGACATGTATATATAGTACAGACTAAAAGTTTGGACACACCTTCTCATTCAAAGAGTTTTCTTTATTTTCATGACTATGAAAATTGTAGATTCACACTGAAGGCATCAAAACTATGAATTAACATATGTGGAATTATATACACATAACAAAAAAGTGTGAAACAACTGAAAATATGTCATATTCTAGGTTCTTCAAAGTAGCCACCTTTTGCTTTGATTACTGCTTTGCACACTCTTGGCATTCTCTTGATGAGCTTCAAGAGGTAGTCACCTGAAATGGTTTTCACTTCACAGGTGTGCCCTGTCAGGTTTAATAAGTGTGATTTCTTGCCTTATAAATGGGGTTGGGACCATCAGTTGTGTTGTGCAGAAGTCAGGTGGATACACAGCTGATAGTCCTACTGAATAGACTGTTAGAATTTGTATTATGGCAAGAAAAAAGCAGCTAAGTACAGGAAAATGAGTGGCCATCATTACTTTAAGAAATGAAGGTCAGTCAGTCCGAAAAATTGGGAAAACTTTGAAAGTGTCCCCAAGTGCAGTCACAAAAACCATCAAGCGCTACAAAGAAACTGGCTCACATGCGGACCGCCCCGGGAAAGGAAGACCAAGAGTCACCTCTGCTGCGGAGGATAAGTTCATCCGAGTCACCAGCCTCAGAAGTCGCAGGTTAACAGCAGCTCAGATTAGAGACCAGGTCAATGGCACAGAGTTCTAGCAGCAGACACATCTCTAGAACATCTGTTAAGAGGAGACTGTGTGAATCAGGCCTTCATGTAGAATATCTGCTAGGAAACCACTGCTAAAGAAAGGCAACAAGCAGAAGAGACTTGTTTGGGCTAAAGAACACAAGGAATGGACATTAGACCAGTGGAAATCTGTGCTTTGGTCTAATGAGTCCAAATTTGAGATCTTTGGTTCCAACCACTGGACTCTACATGCCTGGTTCCCACCGTGAAGCATGGAGGAGGAGGTGTGATGGCGTGGGGGTGCTTTGCTGGTGACACTGTTGGGGATTTATTCAAAACTGAAGGCATACTGAACCAGCATGGCTACCACAGCATCTTGCAGCGGCATGCTATTCCATCCGGTTTGTGTTTAGTTGGACCATCATTTATTTTTTCAACAGGACAATGACCCCAAACACACCTCCAGGCTGTGTAAGGGCTATTTGACCAAGAAGGAGAGTGATGGGGTGCTGCGCCAGATGACCTGGCCTCCACAGTCACCGGACCTGAACCCAATCGAGATGGTTTAGGGGTGAGCTGGACCGCAGACAGAAGGCAAAAGGGCCAACAAGTGCTAAGCATCTCTCGGGGAACTCCTTCAAGACTGTTGGAAGACCATTTCAGGTGACTACCTCTTGAAGCTCATCAAGAGAATGCCAAGAGTGTGCAAAGCAGTAATCAAAGCAAAAGGTGGCTACTTTGAAGAACCTAGAATATGACATATTTTCACACTTTTTTGTTATGTATATAATTCCATATATAATTCCACATGTGTTAATTCATAGTTTTGATGCCTTCAGTGTGAATCTACAATTTTCATAGTCATGAAAAAAAAGAAAACTCTTTGAATGAGAAGGTGTGTCCAAACTTTTGGTCTGTACTGTATATCTATAGATATATAGATAGATAGATATCTATATATATATATATATATATATATATATATATATATATATATATATATATATATATATATATAAATAAACATTCTTGTCTTGCCTCTCAACAACTTTTAAAATATTGGCTGTAATTTAGTGACTCCATACGCTGATTCCAACTTTAACTTACCTGATAATGACCTAATTCAATGAGGTTAATCCATATACTGTATAATTAAAGAGACTAAGACTTTTAAGGTTCTTCATTTTTTTTTTTTTTACAATTGTTTTAAAATTGATATACATCAATTTTACAAAATGTATCTTTCATTTATATTTTTTGTAAATTCATGTTTAAATTTAAAATTGTGACTCAAAGCACACTTAGTAATTAACCTCTGCTGCATTTTGAGTCAAAAATCACATTTAAAAACAAATACTACTGAGATTAATAGATTTATGCTATATAAAAAATAACGTGACTGCAAACTAAACCAACAGGGTACTAGAACTGCGTCCCTGAAACTGCAGCCGTCGCTATATCGTCCAGTACGGTAGGTGGCGCTGTCACGAATAAAATAGGGTCCTAGAAGTGGTCCTGAATCTGCAGCCTCCGGTTGTGCAGGAACATACTATTGGAAATTATTGTGCATTACACAAACAAACTACGCACTGATGGTATCAGTTCGTAATAATGTGGTACTTTTGAATGATATCGGACGATTACCACAATATTCATAAACGTGCATTTACATGAGAAGCTTTTTAGTCATAAGTGAAGTGCTGAGATGCACAAGCCACTAGATGGCACTGTGTTGCTTCAGTCGGGATTTACACACTGTACTTTGCTTGTTTGTGACCCGATTTGACTTTAGTAAACAAACATAATATCACTTAGGTTTATTCATTAACGTCACTTTAGTGTTTTTTTTTCTCATTTAAATCTAAAAATGTGGCGTGTTTTAAGACGTCTGTCTATACATTATTCATTATTCTAGTCTGTCACTGAAGTGTCATAAGTGTTTTAAGGTAATGGACGTGGCATGATTTCATGTGCGTGTGTTTGCACTTGTGGTCTCTGTCCCAAAGAGCTTCACGGAGGTCATTTATACAACATTCAATGATTTACTCACAAATGTTTTTCATTAGTCTGACAGAGCTATTTTGGCTTGTGGCACTGCATACCAGATAAGTTACTATCCGCGGTGTCCGTATGTCTCGTGTTATAGGAGTGAACGGGTGCCGTCAGAGTTCAAACAGCTAATAAAAACAAGTAATCCACACCATTCCAGTCCATCAGTTAACATCTTGTGAAGCTAAAAGCTGCCTGTTTGTTCCACACATACCACATTTGCAGTGCGGATTTCCAACTCTAATGTTAGCGTTCACACTGCAGATGTGGTAACAGAAGCGGTGCGGATTCAACAATCGTTTCTGCACCTAAGTCTGTTTTTGCTGTGCTGCACGAGCTGGATTTAAGTGACAGCGGATTGTTTGCGGTAAAAATGAACATGGATTGATAGAAAAATGTAGTAATTGTGCATACCATTAAAGTCTGTGTATCACAGTCAAAACATTGCCTATGGATTTTTGGCTAGGCTCAAAGCAAGGAAATGAGCACCTTTAGATAACAAATGCAATAGATGGCACTCGCGGAGGTATGAAAACAAAGTTCTTTATGAACCAAAGGATTGCTTGTAATAAATATTTAAATTAAAAAGAAAAGGCAGGAGAGCTGTCAATGGTAATTTTCATTTAGAATTGTTGTGTAGTTTAAATTCTCACTTGCTTGTGCAAATTAATAAGCCTATATAAATCTGGTTGCTAAATGTGTTGCTTTAAACGTGAATTCTTCTATGAAAGATTGGATTACTGTAACGTGTAAAAAGACAATTATGATGCTGAAAAAGATTTGGATGAACATTGCATTTCAAAATGATGGATGAATGTTGTTTGTGGTAAACAGCCGTGGATCTGTAGCGGACTGTAAACGCGTCCCGTGTGAAAGCAGAATGAGTCCGTGCTGCTTCTGCACATGCGCACAGTAAACGGAGTGTGTGTGAACCTCAAACCGTTGCTTCAAGCTCAAATATGAGTCTCCAGTGAAAAAGTTGTCTTTTCTGAACCAGAAGAGAAATCTGCACTGATCAAGCTCTGTTTACAAGTCCAAACTAACAGCTCTAAACAAATATGTAGCTGGATTTTGATGTGAGATGACACCAGGAGATTGGCCTTTTCACTGGAGGAAGCGTTATTATGGATTATGAACTCATATTTTTGCCAGAAACGACAGGTTAAATTTAAATGATGGATTTCTTTCTTTTCTTCTAATGTTGTACTTCACAAGATGTTAACTGATGGACTGGATTGGTGTGGATAACCTGTGGATTATTGTGATGTTTTTATCAGCTGTTGGGACTGTCATTCTGACGGCACCCATTCACTGCAGAGGATCTGTTGCACTGGTGAGCAAGTAATGGAATGCTACATTTCCTCAAATCTGTTCTGATGAAGAAACTCATCTTGGGTGGCCTGAGGGTGAGTACAATTTCATCAAATTTTCTTTTTTGGACGAGCTATTCTATTATCTTGGGGTCAGTAATGAGGTTTAATTCATTTTTTGTCACAAAACGTATCGGACAAGCATATGAGAAGCATAAGATGTTGTGTGTGCATAATGTTATTTATTATTATTTATTAATTAAATAGTAGTACAAGTGTATATGTTGTGATGCAACCTGACATAGAAATGTTGCTGATTTCATTGATTTCTGTGGAGCCATAAAATGTCTATGAATGACATCTGTCATGAACACGCTCTTCACATTTCTCCTGATTATCATGCAATTACAATTTGCATGAGGAAAACAAAGCCTATTTAAGGACCATTAAGATTTTATTAAATTTTTTGGACTGTGAAAGTATCTTGGTAACAGTTAAGCACGTTCCCCGAACCTCAATGTGTCCAGACATTTTAAGTTTTAAGAGTTTTTTGTAATTAAATTTTTTTTAAAGATGATTCTCATTAGATTATCATTTGGGTAATTGCACTTAATTGTCATGAAATTACTGCCTCAATGCTAAATAATAATAATAATAATAATAATAATAATAATAATTATGAACATAAGGTTTAATTTTCTTAATGCAAAATAACATTATGTTTTTTAAATGAAATATGACCTGTGCAATCCCTCTATTAGAAACATCTTGAGGCTTTGCTTAATTAAGCAAGCAATAAAGAAGCTGACAGATATTATAGCAAATAGAACTTTCAAAACAAATCAAATATAAATGATATTTATTATATTATACAAATTGTACAGATGACATTATCATGTTGTTTGTCCTTACAAACAATGAAAAATATTGATCAATGTTCACAATGGCACAACAGAGGCTGACAATAAAGAAGCAACCTGCAAATACGGAGACAGAAATGGTGAAATCCTTTGAGATATACAAGCTTGCTTTACGCATCTCACTGGCTGGTGGGTTGAGAGGGGAAATGCAGCACGTTTGGCATGTTTCTATCTTCTGAAAAGCAAGAAAACCAACAGGAAATGGACCACAAAATTAGGTGCACATACTTAAATGTGCATTAGTAGCTATGATGATCCTCCCCTGCCACTGCAGGATACATTAAAATCCATTATATAGCTGATGAACTGGCACATTTCTTAGCATACAACAAACAGAGACGGAAATAAAAAAACCCAACAGCGGACGAGGTCAACCGCTGCATGAGTCACGGGAGATGAGGGTAAATATTACACAGCATCATTTGGCTGATCCTGCCTCACTTTCTTCCACATCCTTGTTTTTCCCTAACAGCTCGCTTAGTGCAGACTCACCAACCCACGGACTGATACGACTGACCCTGCGGACACAGACCGGACATACCATTCATAAACTTTCTGATGACATGCCTGCTATTGTGTGCATTCAAATCTTCACGGTGGGCGGTAAAGATCACGCATGTTCACTTTCACAAACTAACCCTTCATCACTGCCAGCTAAACCAAGGAAGGCATGTCTACATAGAAATAATCTAACCTTCAAAGTCTTTACGAAATGCGTTGCTTCTGTGTGTGTTTGTTTAACAAGGTTTGAGTGAGGAACAAAGGCTGTGTTTGAAATAGCATACTGTTACAATTTCTGCATAATTATTGAGTTAAGATCAGTTTTGCACTGAACATAGACACCTCTGACTTATAACTTTCTTTTATGCTGTTTCACATTCTATTAAAACAATAGGCGGCATACAGCATATACTGTGCAATACGCAGTACACTAGTATTCTGTTCCGAACACAGTCAAGGAACTCAATCTAGATAAGCCAAGCTTATCAGAGCAGATGCTGACAGTAGAGCAATATGCATACTAACACACACTGTAACATCACTGCTATATGTCAGTGATAAGCAGGCCCACACACAATCAGTGCCTTCAGATGTCCGCAGGAATTGGCTCGCCCTTCAATCACAAACTTCTTTATTGGGTAATTAGAATGTTTTTGTAGAACTCTCAGCTCTTGTTTAACACATTCCATAGATTCTACCACCTCAAAAAGCCTAGATTCCACCTGTGATATGCAACAAGTAATGCTTGAGAAATACATCTGTATGTAAGCTGAGACTGAACATGTTATACTGAAAATAGTGTGATCAGAATGTCTTTTCATCTCGGCTTGAATCATCAGCGCAGCTCTGTCTTTCCCCTGTATTAAAACAATAAACAAGGCCTTTCCCCTCCAGCTTCAGTCTAACAACAACACTGTGACAAAGCGCAATTATAATGACAATGTGTCAGAAACTGAATGAAAGCCGCCTTCGCGTAAGAGGGAAGTGCAAAATGAATTTCTTTAAAGCATTGAAAACGGCATCTGTTTTATTAGGGAGTTGAATGGCTGATGTCCTTTCTGATGAGGCAGAATGGTTCAGACGCTTGTCCCAGCAGGAGGGGTGAGCAGGAAAGCCATTATGATTTTAAACGTGACCCCTCTGGCCATTAGAGCTAATGCAGACCCCCACAGAACCGCACACACGCCGTCTCTCAAAATCACTGCTAATCCAGATTACAAACACAACAATGCTGACTTAATGGAAATGCATATGCAGCTCAGGTGAGGTGTAAAGTGGAATAAAAGTCAACATGAAATCAAAATGGCCGTATTTACTTTCTTAAGGTGCAGTAGCAGAATATTGGGTGCAAAAACAGGTCCATTGTAAATAGCACAGAGATGTATAAATTATTACTTTCACAGAAGTCACTTTCATTTTTGAGCAACCAACTTGATCATGAGTAAAATCTGTGTGGGAAAGTTACTGTGATCACACTTTAATGCACATTTCTTGATGTTCATGATGGATTTGTCCCACTAACATTTGACGACCAGTGGTTTTAAATTATTGAATTATTATCTTTCTGTGAAATGTTTTGTGTGTAAAGCTAGTTTGAACTGTCCCAGCTAACAAAGTATGTTTTAAGATTTTTATTTTTTTTAATGTTCCCATTAAGTTATGAAAAGTTTTTCATTTTTCTGAACGTTTCAAACATCCATTTAAAAGAAAAAAAAAGTTTTAAAAACATTTTTGATATGTGAATTTTAAGGGAACGTTCCATTTTAGAATTTTGCAATGAATGTAACTCTCAAATAAAATAACTTTTAAAAATGTTAGATGAACGTCCAACTAAAGTGTTTCATAAAAAAAAAAAAAAAAACCTTAATGTAAAATGTTATAAAAAAACTACTTTTTGAGAACATTATTAAAAACCAGATAACTCGGAACAAACGTTCTATTAACATTACTGGAATAATGTTTGTTCATAACTGAGAAAACCTTGACAAAACCTATATTCCCTAGTTTCAAATAAATGCCACTTAGTTTGATATTTCAACTAATGCAATGACATTCTCCGACATTTTAAGGCGTGTTCATATGTGTGTTCACCATAATTGTTCTGCAGATTTCAACAGGATTCCATGTAATCAGGAATTTCGTGCGAGGACGAAAGATTTCCTCATGCAAATTTCAATGGGTTCAAGTTCAATTTTTTTGTCTTGGTTTGAAAGTGACTTCTGTGTGAGCTATGATTCATATATATCTCACGAATGTGGATGCACCTTTAAATTTCTAAACACTTTTTGGTCTATTCTGATATAAAAACACAATGTGTTACCCAGTTGTTGTTAACTGGTAAAATAATGTCAAATAATATTTTTCTTTAACACATACATTTTGTTCTTTTTTTGATCATTTCTAAACCATGATTTAGATAGGATTATACTTTCTATCTGAAATCATAGTCTTGTGATTCTGCTGGATTAAGGGATCTGGTTTCTAAAATGCAAGACATTCGCTTCATTAATAAAAGCTGAAGAACCACGTGAACCTGTCACCGCATTATCCTCATTTTCGGTTGTTCACTTGAAATCTGAATCATCCCAGAAGATCAGGTTAATAAAATCATTGTCATGAAATAACCCCTCTATCCTCACAACATTCTGTTACACATTATCCACGTATCCAGTTATTTTCTTATGCAAATTGAAAATCGACTTGCGGTCTCTATAATAGCACCGTGAAGTTTCACTCTCATATTACATCCTCCCCAGAAAATGTGATTTTCATAATAAAAACTTGTCAGTATCTTTATGAATTCTGTGCAGTGAAATATATAAAAAAAATGTTTGTTCCATTTCTGTCTTTTTTCCTTTCGGTGCACATATGTGCACATCTGTGCCATGTTACATGTTTATTTCTGTAATTTGATGCACTTTTTATCAAAATCGAGTTGATCGTTTGATAGTTACAAATCAAATCGCTGTCTGTTTTAAATCATGGCCATCAGATGAATCAGGGGGCAGAATGAACATCTAAGATGAGATAAAGATCCTGTGTGAACGGCCTCTTAGTCATCTGCTAATTAAATCAAGGAAAGGATCTGTTCATGAGCGTATCTCATCTTTCTGGTGTTGACTTTCTCAAACAAAATCACTTTAGAGAGCATTTAATAGAGCGAGAGCAGATTGTCTCCATGTAAAAGTAAACTGAAGCCCAAACAGACACTTATTTTGCCACCTGCCTCTTTTAAAAGCAATAATACACTCTATAAAATGATAATTCTGTCATCATTGAATCACTTTTTTTTGTTTTTGCACAAAGCATTCAGTGGATATTTTAATAAAGCTTGTGGCTAAGCTAACAATACAATATAAATATTATGTAAAAATATACTAGCCCACAAATATTGGGTAAAATAATATATTTTTACGTAGATGGCCTACTGTTCTGATGCATCTATGGAGCTCAAAGTTATAGAAGCCAATTTCTGCAGGTGAATCATAATTATGACATAATTGTCACCACTTTGAGAAAAAAAAGTCAAAATAGTAATAAACAAAAAGTTAAATTGATATAAGACATAATCATGAGATAAAAAGTTAAACATGACATACTAAATAGTGATACAATATGCTGAAATTATGACATAAGTCAAAATTATGGGATATATAAGTCACTTATGAGATGAAAAAAGTTAATGATTTATGTCTTTTTATGGCATAATTCTGACTTTTTATCTTTTCAGTATCAACATTTTTTTGTCAATTTCTACTCTTTTTCTCACAATTATAATTTAGCATGTTATAATTTTGACTTTTTGTCTCATAATCATGTTTTTTTGGCAGAAATGAGCTTCCATACAACAGCCCCAGTCTTCATTCACTTTTCCACTGGAATGAAGTCATACATATTTGAAACAACATGAGGGTGAGTAAATGATGACAGAATTTTGATTTCTTTAAACCTGTGGTGGATACGCTCTGAATGCTTACAACCAAACCACTGTACAACAAACCTGATAGAAATATTCCCAGTATGACTCTCCACCAGGTCGTGAACCATCTCTTCAATTTCGAGAAGCTGACCCTTTCGTTTGGACGGTCAAATGAAATATTCATATAAACGTAAACAAAAGCATAAACAAGCACAAACAAATGCACCTTCAACACAATAGATTGCTTCTTGCAACAGTAACCTTCTCCTCGGAGCGCGTCTGAGATGCCGTCTTCGAGTCTGTCTCTGGGCTCATTGAGTAAATATTAATGTGGTTTTCCCATCCAGTGCATTTACTGATAACAATCTCTTCCCATCTCTCGTCCCTCTTCCTGGATAGCGGAGTCCTTTGGCTGTTATCGCCTGCTCACCAGCGGTGAGTTAAATGTTCAGCATTGGTTACAAGCGGTGGAAATGTCAGGTGAGGTGTTTGCAAGACACTTAACCTGTCTAAAACCATACCAGTAGTTTCATCTTGAGTATTTAAAAATCAATAAAACAAGAAGTGTTTAGTCAGCATTGGCATTGGCTTGTTTTCTTGTTTTGTAATTGAACTTGTTTAAGGATGTTTAGATGCTGGAAACAAGACAAAATCTTTTTTTTTTTGCAGCGTAGCAATTAGAACATTCATAAAGATCCACTTGCGTTGGCCTGGTGGGTGTGAGTGTGTCCTCAATCCTGATTGGCTGAGCTGTCTTCCTGTTTGTCCACCTCATGGTCCTCTCGTCCTGTTTCTTGTGCTGTAGGTGAAGCCTTGACTTGACACGACTCCATTTCAGCTTCTGTTTTCACACTACACTCTTCCTCTTTAACGTCTACCTCATCCTTAGTATTTCCGTCTCTCTCACTATTTCCGCCCACTGCTTCTTGTGTTTCCCTGCCTGCTCCTACGGCCTCGTTCCCTTCCTCTCTGTCCTCTTTCTGTTCACTCTGCACTTCAGCATCAGTCTCGTTATTCTGGTTCTCCTCCCGTTGTTCATTCACACTTGTATTTGTCTCTTCAGCGCTCTTCTCGGCTCCATCACATTGCGTTTGATCACTTATCTCTTTCTTTACGGTGGGTGTGGAGTCTTTCTTCTTCTTGTTCTTTGGTGCGTCTTTGACCGAGTTCTTGTTGGACTTGTTCCGTGCTTTAAAGATGACTTTCTGAAACAGAAAACGTTGACAGAGAGTTAATACTTCTTTTTTTTAATGGGAGATGCAGGTAAATATTTAATGAATTGCCCCTTTAAAAATAGCAAAAGTCTATTTGGTTGTAATGCTGTTTCATCATTTGATCATCATTTTATGAATCACTGCTTACATGATAAATAAAAATTTACTTTTGAGCAAAATTCTGTTTATCTATTGTCTTGTTTTAAACTGAATTAAATATAGTAGGTGTAGGGTGCTGCCCCTTTAAGGACGTGGATTCTGTGGGCTCATGTGATCACCTAGGAAGCAGCGCAAGTGAAAGAAAAAAAACTGAACTGAACCGATCTGAGTGCGAAAGCCCTGTTGATGCTCATATGCAGACTTTCTAATGTTCTAACAACTACAGATAAAACCCTTAATCTAAACTATATATTCCCAGCGTGGTGAGTAACTTTTTGTTGTTATAAGTGTATTAAAATCATTATGTAGATCGCTATTTGCGATTAGCGCCTAAAAGCCAAATGTGTTTAAGCTATTATGTTTGGTTTGATATAAGATAATATTGCCTATTGTCATATTTAAGCAATATATGTTGCATTTATTCATTAAACAGATCTAATATGTTTATCACACACATTGTTTAATGCTAATAGCTATACCACACGTGATTTTTGCGTTGTAGGGAATATCTTTGATTTATACTTTAATGTTTATCATCGTCTGATGTTATGTTGTAGAAACTTATGTGAGAAGTGAAACCATTACTGGATACTAAATGTGAATTGTTTGTATTTACAGTTTGACCGCGCACACACCTAAATGTGTATATTGTGAGTTCTACACAAGTGGAATAAAGAAAAGAAAACCACAAAATCCAAGTTAATGTTATCATTTTTATGGGTAACATTAAAGTCAAACACAAGGAGTTAAGAAGATTAATGACAACATGGACCAAGATTCAGAAACAAGTGTAACTCCTGATCAACAACAAAAATGTCTCAAGCGTCAACGTGGATGTGCAAAGGCTACAGTGACACGCTTGATGACACAGATTACAACTTCTATGAACGGTAACCAGCCCAAAGAAGTGGAGATGAAACTTGCTGCTTTGGATGAGGCTGTTATGCGGTTTAATGAAATTCATGACATGTACCATAAAACATTAGAAGATGATGATGACCTTGATGCTTCTAAGGGCTATTTAACATCGGTCCTGCGTGATGTTCAAGACTTGCAGCACTCAGTCTTGAGCTGGTTTGAGGACTTTAAGCCATCAATGGGGGATCCAAACATAGAATCCTCAGATGGACTTGACTTCCAAGAGGAAGAGCGGAGGTTTGATGAAGCTGCTAAATCTCCAATGTCTTCTGTAGACCAGCTGTCTACCCAGCTTCAAGGGCTACAAAATCTAAGACAGAAAGAAAAGGAAGAGTTTTCCATGTTCATCGCTCGACAGGAAGAACGCCTACGTGCAGAGTTTAAATTACAACTTCAGCATGCAGAATTGGAAATGGATGGACTGAAAGGCTTACTGAAACTCAAAGATGCTGAGATGGAGGAAAATCGTCGAAAGGCTGAGTTAACAACAATAAATAAAGACTTTTCCACTCCTGTCTCAGGTAACCCATTCATTAACTTCCGTTCCTCACTTTCAGCAGTGAATGAGAATTCTCTATGCCAACTACTAGACCTATCAAGGCAACAATATCAGTCACACATCGATTCCATGCATCTACCACCAGTTGACATCATCAAGTTCGATGGAGAACCCTTAAAGTACTGGCAGTTCATGAGATTGTTCTCCTCTGTGATTGATAAAGAGACAGTGCCAGATCAAGAGAAACTCACTCGACTGCATCAGTATACTGTCGGCCAAGCTAGAGATGCTATCTCACATTGCTTGTACAACCCCAACTCTAGCCTGGGCTATGCTGAAGCCATGGCTATTCTGAAGAGACGTTTTGGCAATCCATACGCGATATCACAAGCATGGGTTGACAAGGTGCTTAATCACAAAGATATTAAAGACAACAAGCAGTTGCAAAGCTTCGCAGACATTCTGTGCAGCTGCCGAGACACTTTGAAGGCAATGAAGTGTGAGGAAGAGCTGAATGGTGGACGCACTTTGCTACAAATTGTGGAAAAGCTACCTGAAGACATAAAGAAAAGATGGCTCACAATAAACTATGAGATAATCAAGTCTGGTCGCTTGCCAAAGTTAGATGACATAGTCAGTCTTGTTCAATCAGAAGCTGATAAGAGAGCAGATCCTATCTTTGGGAATCTCCTTAGCTCTGCCAGTCGAAATTCTCCAGCAAGTTCTAAACCAAGTACTAAGTCAACTTTCAATAAGAAAAAGCAGACATTTGCAACAGTGTCAGTTACTAATGAATGCACCACATCATCCACACCAAAACCAACATCAAGATTTAAGTGTCCAAAGTGCACTGACGGACACTTTCTGAACCAGTGTCAAGCCTTTAGAGCTCTGTCTGTTCAAGAGCGTTTGGCCTTTGTTCAACAAAAGCAACTCTGTCTGAACTGTTTCATGAAAGGTCATCGCAGCACAGTCTGTACTCGCACTTGGGTATGCAAGGTGCCTGGATGTGGGAAAAAACACAACAGTTGGCTGCACTCCGCCATTGTAGCTTCTAACAATAACGACAACGGCCAATCTACTAATCAAGCTACTGGAGGTGAGCCAACTGCTGACCCGCCTCAAGCCATTCAAGCACATGCCACTAGAAAGTGCATTGAAGCCAGTCGAAAGAAGATTGCACTTCCCATCGTGCCAGTAGTGGTTTCAGACAGACACAACAGATTTTCTATGAATGTCTTTGCTTTGCTTGACAGTGGCTCTAATGGGACATTTGCTTCTAAGAAGTTAGTTCACGCTCTTAAACTGGAGTCACGCAAAATGAACATTAAACTGAACACCATGGAGACCAAAAATCTCAACGTGGTCACCTTAGCGGTGGACCTACGAGTTGAAGATGCTCAACAAAGGAAATCTTACCTGATGAAAGGAGTGCTCTGTCGGGATCACCTGAACATAAGTCTAGACAACTTTGTCACACAGCATGAGGTGTTCCAATGGCCGCACCTGAAGGAAATTGCTGATGAAATCAGTTTACCTGACGTTGATCTAGCTGATGAGGTTCACCTGCTGATAGGTCTAGACCAACCAGACATACTTGCTCCTCGTGAAACACGCTGCGGTGAATCAGGCGAACCCTATGCGATTCTAACTGGCCTGGGGTGGACACTTCATGGGCCAGTAGCTGATGGTTCAACCTCTGTTTCTGCCAATTTCATTCAAGCTGACCACACTCTACAACAAGCTGTTGAAAGATTTTGGAAACTGGATGATCCAGTACACATGAACAATAACTCACTGTCAGTAGTCGATGAGCAAGTTGTTGATCTATGGAACAAGCAAGCAGTCAAAGAGGAAGGTCATTATACTCTACCAATCCCTTTCAAAGAACATCCACCACGACTGCCCAATAACTACGGAATAGCCAAACATCGATTAGACCTTCTAGGAAAGAGGTTAAAGAAGGACCCGATTTTGCATTACAAGTATACAGAAGGTATCAGAGACTCTTTGCTGAAAGGATATGCAGAAGAAGTCACTGACATTAACAGAGACGATGGTTGTGTGTGGTACCTACCACATCATCCGGTGCTACATCCGCGCAAGCCGGAGAAGGTTCGTATTGTCTATGATTGTGCAGCACGGTACCAAGGTACTTCATTGAATGATCATATTTACCAAGGCCCAGACCTTACCAATAAGCTACTAGGAGTTCTTCTCAAGTTTAGGCAAGAACCTGTTGCTCTGAATGCGGACATTGAGAGCATGTTTTATCAAGTCCGAGTGCCATCTGATGAAAGAGATGTGCTTCGCTTCCTGTGGTGGGAGGACAATGACCCGGACAAACCACCTAAGCATTACCGTATGATGGTTCACCTTTTTGGAGGTGTCTGGAGTCCCAGTGCTGCCAATTTTGCCTTGCAACGAGTGGCTGAAGACAACCGTGGAAACTTCTCTAATGACACCTTGGAAACCTTGAAAAGAAATGTCTACGTCGACGACTGTCTTAAGTCGGTACCAACAGTGGAGGTCGCCATTAAACTTGCTTCCGAACTCCGTGATCTACTCACCTGTGGAGGCTTTAGATTAACCAAATGGTTAAGCAATTCTAAGGAAGTGATGAAATCAATACCAACTGATGATTGGGCAAAGTTGTTACATGAGGTTAACCTTGACCAGGAGGATTTGCCATTTGAACGAACACTGGGTGTCCTTTGGGATGTTGAAAGATATTGCTTCACATTCGATGTCAAAGCTGTGGACAAACCTGCAACAAAGAGAGGAGTATTGAGCACTACCAGTTCCATCTATGATCCTTTAGGATTTGCAAGTCCATTCGTTCTCAAAGCAAAGGCAATCTTTCAAGAGTTGTGCCGCATGAAAGTCGACTGGGATGAGGAGGTGCCGGTAGACTTAGCAGCACAGTGGCACCGATGGCTAAATGACTTGCCTCTATTGTCTGCGCTGAAAATTCCAAGATGTCTTAGACCAACATCCGCTAGTTGCTTGTTAGCGACCCAGCTCCATCACTTTTCCGATGCTTCGGAACTGGCTTACGGCGCTGTTTCATACATCAGGATTGGTGACACCTGCAGGCTGGTGATGTCAAAGTCCAGACTTGCACCAATCAAGCCAATTAGCATACCGCGTCTGGAGCTACTTGCAGCTGTAGTTGCTTCGGAGCTGGACCAGCATATCAAGCGCCACTTGGAGATTCCAATTGAAAGGACCTTCTTTTGGACAGATAGTACCATCGTACTTCAGTACATCAACAACAAGCATTGTCGTTTCCAGACATTCGTCGCCAACCGTATTTCAAAAATACATGAGCGTTCAGAACCATGCCAGTGGAGACACATTGACTCTGCTTCTAACCCTGCGGATGATGTCTCTCGAGGAATGACCATGGGAGAGATTTTGTCAAGTGAACGATGGGTTTCTGGTCCGCACTTTCTCCAACTTGAGGAGGAGCATTGGCCTGCTCAACCGATCATAAATGATTTGCCAGATGAAGCAGAAATTAAAAGAGCCAAAGAGGTCTATGCAGCTAGCATAAAACCAAACCAAGTGATGAAAAATGCAGTGGACAGACTACTGGAACGATACTCCAGTTGGCATCGATTGAAAAGGGCTACTGCTATCCTGTTGCGTGTCAAGGCTTTGTTGCGCAAGAAAACAAGAGTGCATCTATCCGACCCTCTTACTGTAAGTGAGCTCCAACAAGCAGAATCAGCCATTCTCAATTACATACAAACTGCATCCTTCGGATCTTCTCAAGCAAAACCCAGTTCTCTTCTCAAGCTTAAACCCTTTGAGGTTGAAAACAGCCAACTCCTTCGTGTGGGAGGCAGACTAACAAATGCCCCAATTCCCTTTGAGGCAAAACATCAAGTGATCCTGCCTAACAATCATCACGTCACCCATCTGATTATCAGTCACTATCATCTTCGCCTGGGTCATGCAGGTCCAGAGCGAGTACTTGCAGAAATTCGTCAACGTTTCTGGATTCTAAAGGGACGGACTGTCATTAACCGAACTCTAAAATCATGTCTACAGTGTCGCAAGTTAAAAGCTAAGCCACAAACTCAACAAATGGCGGACTTACCTAATTCTAGAGTGACTCCAGGTGAGCCTCCATTCACGCGTGTGGGCACAGACTACTTCGGGCCATTCTTGGTTAAGAAGGCACGCAGTGAGCTCAAGAGATACGGATGTTTGTTTACATGTCTCACTACGAGAGCAATCCACTTGGAAGTTGCGCATACCCTCGATACTGACTCGTTTATCAACGCCTTACAGCGATTTATCTCCAGGAGAGGCCCACCCACGGAAATACGATCGGATAACGGGACTAATTTCGTCGGTGGATTACGAGAGTTGCGGAAAGCCATCAGTGAGTGGAATCAACAAAGGATTTCAGATTACTTGCTACAGCACAATGTAAAGTGGATCTTCAATCCACCTGCCGCCTCCCACATGGGTGGTGTTTGGGAGAGGCAAATTCGTACCGTTCGTTCCATTCTAAACACTGTCCTGTCGCAGCAGGCACCAGATGACGAAGGTTTGGCAACACTGTTTTGCTGCGTTGAGTCTATTGTCAATGGTAGACCAATCACTAAACTATCAGTCGACCCATCAGATCCTCTACCACTTACACCAAATCATCTGTTGTTGCTTCGTTCAGGCCCAACTCTACCTCCGGGAGCCTTCGTAAAACAAGACCTTTACCGACGCAGATGGCGCCAGGTGCAATATCTGGCAGATGTCTTTTGGTGCAGATGGCTGAAGGAATACTTGCCTGCACTGCAACAACGCCAAAAATGGCTGCAACCAAAGAGAAATCTTCAAGTAGGAGATCTTGTGCTTATTCTGCATGAGAACACACCACGCAATCACTGGCCTTTAGGTCTGCTTACTCAAGTCTATCCAGGTGCAGACGGACTTGTGCGTACTGTGGAAGTGAAAACACAGGCAGGTGTCTTCATCCGTCCCGCGGACAAGATCTGCCTCCTGGAAGCCAGTCTTCTTAGTTGATTAAGTTTAATTGTAACATCACCCTTACTTTGTTTAAATGACCTGTTTGGGTCATTGGGGGCCGGGATGTAGGGTGCTGCCCCTTTAAGGACGTGGATTCTGTGGGCTCATGTGATCACCTAGGAAGCAGCGCAAGTGAAAGAAAAAAAACTGAACTGAACCGATCTGAGTGCGAAAGCCCTGTTGATGCTCATATGCAGACTTTCTAATGTTCTAACAACTACAGATAAAACCCTTAATCTAAACTATATATTCCCAGCGTGGTGAGTAACTTTTTGTTGTTATAAGTGTATTAAAATCATTATGTAGATCGCTATTTGCGATTAGCGCCTAAAAGCCAAATGTGTTTAAGCTATTATGTTTGGTTTGATATAAGATAATATTGCCTATTGTCATATTTAAGCAATATATGTTGCATTTATTCATTAAACAGATCTAATATGTTTATCACACACATTGTTTAATGCTAATAGCTATACCACACGTGATTTTTGCGTTGTAGGGAATATCTTTGATTTATACTTTAATGTTTATCATCGTCTGATGTTATGTTGTAGAAACTTATGTGAGAAGTGAAACCATTACTGGATACTAAATGTGAATTGTTTGTATTTACAGTTTGACCGCGCACACACCTAAATGTGTATATTGTGAGTTCTACACAAGTGGAATAAAGAAAAGAAAACCACAAAATCCAAGTTAATGTTATCATTTTTATGGGTAACAGTAGGCTACTATATAATCACATGGTTTAATCTCTTTTTTAACCCTTATTAAACCTCTTTAAATAACAAACAGGCATCATCAATGTTAAACAAATCCATAATAAATCTGTGTTTATCAATTGAATCACTGAAAGCCCAGCAGCAGAAACGTTATTGACAGACGTCACTGGCTCTTCTCACGGTGATTGACTGCCCCCTGCCACTTTTCTGTCTTTCATTTGCAGAAACTATTACTTAACTTTAGTGTTAACCTTGTTTCCATCATATCATTGTGATTTGTAAATGCTCAAAACCTGATTGTTGCTGCATTGCACTTATGAACATGAAATTATGCTTATATAAAAGCAGTAGGCACAAAGCTGTGGTGTCCTCGTGCAACCACAAGATGCGTGAGATGTATGTGAAATTTGTATTTTTGGAAAAAGTTAATTTAGATTCTCACATCAGTTTGTTTATGAATACGAATTCACATATTGAATTATATATTCAAGTGCTGATGACAAGTGTGACGGGTTGATTAAAGCTTAGCACAGTTCATTTGCATGTACCCTTTCTTCTCAAAAAATGTAAAGGGTAAATATCATCAGGAAAGCCAAACATGCAGTAACATCCACTATGCACACACTCGCTTTGGTTTTCTTTGAAGTGCTAGAAGCTAAACCTTTGTTTAAATGATGCATTGTTCTCTTCAAGCGTCTTGTGCTTTCGGCTCTATTTTATGTGGAGCTTTAAGGAAATGCCTCATGCACTGAACCCTGCAAAAACACTTGGTGTGTGACTTTGGCTGCTAACACAAACTACGTAGATGTTTTTAGCCAAGAAGCAGAGCGAATGAGAGGAATATGATATTAACTGTGTGTGTTTGTGTGTGTGTGTGTGTTTGACAGCAGTATTTCAGTAATGTGGCTGGAATAAGAGGTCATGCACCTTGGATTCCTTCTTCTTTCGAGGCAACACCGGTCTCTGGAGGAAAACGATCTGCTTGGTGGCCAAACTGCCATCACTGGATGAGAGAGAGAAAACATTTCAGTTAGTGATCTAGGTATGATAATACTTCAATAATGTATGTCCAATCATCTTGCGCAGAAGTGCCCAAACTGTTTTCTACAAAGGGCCAAAAAAAAAAAAAAAAATGACACTAGTTGTATACTTGCGCGAACACACACACACACACACACACACACACACACACACACACATGTATATATATAAAGTTGGGTGAGTGTGTGTGTCTGTACTGGTATATATGGTTTATGATGGCTCATATGTGTATAATGGCACAGGTACTACAATGTAAACTTGGTTTATGAGGACACTTTCTGTGTCCCTGTGAAACAAAAGGCGTAAAAAAATGACAAAATGGTGTTTTATGAAATTAAAAAATTGCCGGTAGTTTTCTGTAAGGGGTAGGTTGGTGTAGGGGCGATAGAAAATACAGTGTGTACAGTATAAAAACTATTACACCTATGGAGAGTCCCTGTATGTGTGTGTGTATTAGAAATGAAGTTATGGAATAATGGCATGTTTTTCCTTTTTTCACACCCCCAACAGGGCATGGCGGGCCTTTTTTTGGGGGCATCTTTGAAAGTGACGTGACATTCAGCCAAGTATGGTGACCCATACTCAGAATTTGTGCTCTGCATTTAACCCATCCGAAATGCACACACACAGAGCAGTGAACACACACACACACTGTGAGCACACACCCGGAGCAGTGGGCAGCCATTTATGCTGCGGCGCCCGGGGAGCAGTTGGGGGTTCAGTGCCTTGCTCAAGGGCACCTAAGTCGTGGTATTGAGGGTGGAGAGAGAACTGTACATGCAATCCCCCCACCCACAATTCCTGCCGGCCTGGGACTCGAACTCACACCCTTTCGATTGGGAGTCCGACTCTCTAACCATTAGGCCACGACTTCCCTTGATTTACACCAACTTTAAGTGACCAGCTAGTTTTCATTTTAGCATTTTTCAGAGCAGCCGCTCTGTGTTGATTATAGTTTGTTTGGATATTCAGCATCTTATCTTGTATTTATAGCTCCAATAATGCTGGCTGGTGTACCCCCCCCCTAACCCCGCCCCCCCTTGGAGATCTGTTTACATTTTTTAGCTGCGAGTGCAGTGGGAACATCCGGCATTGAAAGGGATGAACAAAATATCCGTTTTGTGAAATCCTCTGATGACTAAATCTCTCTTTCTTGCTGTCTTGTCATGGCTCTATCGCTAAAATGTGTAGAGAAGGAAGTTTTACATCATCGAGCAAACATAGAGTGCTGTGAGTTTTGTGTGTTTGGTGTAAATTTAAACAGTTCAGATAAGCAGTTTAATCTCCAGAGGAGATGTGTTACTAAACAGTCTCAATCATGACCCCCTTTCACTTTATGATTCTGCTGCACATCTCTTACATCAAATGGGCCTCTGCATCTCTAGCATAAGCTGGAAATCAATACCAAATGTCTAATTTGCCCTGCTATTTATTTATTTTTTTTTCACTTCCTATTTTCTTGCTTGTCAAGGAACTCGTTTATTTATTCAAGGGCTTCTTGCTTAAATCAAAGAGCTAAAACTGGATTCCTGCAAGCCTCAGTCCATTAAATTGTAAACGAGAGGCTGGTCGGTGAAATTACAGCTCTGGTCTTTAGTCTCGCCAGCATCCAAACTAGTCTGTGTCTCCACTTTATGGAGGACGACACACGCCACCTATACAATCCCCATCATTAAGGGCTCAATTGAATGGTAACTTCAGCAATTTTGAATATAATGAATGTACAAGCCTTCGGTACGGCGTGATGCATAGCAATGAGAAGCCGCCCTGTGTGTGGAAATATAACAGATTACAAACAAACTCATCTGCATTCAGAAAAGTGCTGTGGAATTACCTTGTTTGTTTGGGAAGACGATTTCTAGTTGTTTGTGATTACTGGAGGACTTTTAGTCCTTTTCTAGAGATTATACTTACAAAGAGTGGATTCCTAGCTCATCAAGAGTTGAGCATGACAAGAAAAATATATATTCAGTGTAGAAATTTCCATTACAGTTATTATATTTAAATATAGTTTAAGTTAGTTTTTGCAGAAATACGAGTCTTAAAGCAAAATAAATAATTATTTGATACCGCAAAATAAATATATTTCATTTTGCAGTAAGAACAGAATAGCTTGCATTCAAAATATTTGTGTCTAATATTTTTTTTCTCTCTTATGCTCACAAAAGCTGCATTTATTTGATCTAAAATGCAGTAAAATTAGAAATATCTGTTCCTTTTTGTAATATATTTTAAAATGTAATTTATTCCTGTGATCAAAACAGATTTTTCAGCATAATTACTCCAGTCTTCAGTGTCACATGATTCTTCAGAAATCATTCTAATATGCGTCTTTGTATTATTTTTTTCTTTTTATTATACTTTTATGGAAACCTTGATATATTTCATTTTATATGACAATTTTATATGAAATAGAAATCTGTAACATATCTTTACTGTGACATTTGATTAATGCATACTTGCTGAATAAAAATGTCTTAAACTTATACTTTTTAATGATACTGTAATTTTTCAAAATACTAGGTTGTTTGTTGTTTGCTTGTCACTGACTTTTGTTACCATGAATAGTAAAATTGGATTTTCACCAACACTGGTATTCATAGTACTAGAGTTTTACCCATATATTACCATATTATATTTTGCCTCGCAGGAAAACAAGGCCAGCCTTCTCCAAGACATTGAAAAGTGACGGTTCTGTAGCATCTAGGACAACGTTTTGATTAATTAGCCACATTGCTGCTCTTGTGTGTTGTGGTATTTTGTGAAAGTTTAAAATAGGCCCGTAATTAATCAGCAGGGACTTCAGGACGGATAGAAGAATGACGTGTGAGAGAAAGTCCAACGCGGGATTGGCCCAGTGCAGGCGTGGGTATGACAGATGGAGATTACATGGTGAACTTCAGTTCGACATTGCTGGAAGCTTCCACTCGCCATTACAGGAATCATCAGTTAGCTTGTATTGACATTCCATTACGGCGAGCAAACAGTGGAGTTCTGCCCCATACTACTTGTGCCAGTCATTACAACTGACTCCACGAGGCCTGCAGAGCTCTTTATACCCCGAGGACTCTGTTGTGGTTTGAGCTTAGGATGTCCATTACTCTAGATTGTACCATTGTTTTTTATGTTAAAAATGGCGCCCCATGAGGTGTTTACACAAAATCAATTGATGGCTTTATGTTTCCTACTTCTAAAGCCTGTTCACACTCAAAGGCTTTAAAACCTAGTCGTATTATTAGTCGTAATGGATTTTTTTACTGCTGGATGCTCTAACATGATTAGTGAAATAAGCAGGTGGTCATAACATCAATCGAAGATGGTAGATCTTAAATCAAATGAATATGATGATACATAATGGAATTATATATATATATATACATAATTAACATAATTGAAAGGAATGTATGTGTGAGTATATACACCGTTCTTTTTATCCAGCTGTGAAAACACCATGTCAGAAAAAAAACAGAATCACAGAGTTGGAAAAAGGATCGCTCCCTTATGTCAGTATTGTGCTGTAATTACAGCCTTTAGTCTGTTGGGATTTGTTTCTACCAACTTTGCACATCTAGATTTTGCAATATTTGCTCACTCTTTTGCAGAACTGCTGAAGTTTGGTTAAATGTGATGGTGAGTGTTTGTGGACTGCAGTCTTTAAGTCATTCCACAGATTGTTAGTAGGGTTTAAGTCTGGGCTCTGACTAGGCCATGCAGGGACATTCAGCTTTTTCTCCTTCAATCACTGTGTGATCAGTTTTGCTGTGTGCTTTTGGTCTTTGTCATGTTGGGAAGGTAAACCTTCTTCCCATAGACAGCTTTCTGGCAGAGGGCAGAAGATCTTCCTCAAAATTTGACTGTATTTTGCCTGATCCATTTTTTCTTCTATTCTGACGAGTGCTCCAGTCCCTGCTGCAGAGAAACACCCCCATAACAGGAAATGACCACCTCCATGCTTTTCTGGAAGAATGCTGTTATTTGGATGCTGAGCTGTACTGGATTTCTGCCAGACATATCGTTGGGTGTCGAGGCCAAATAACTTAATTTTAGTCTCATCTGCCTCAGAATCTTCAAGGTGCGTTTTGGTAAAGCTCAGTCTTGACTCAATGTGGCCTTTCTTGAGGAGTGTTTTTTTCTGGCAACTACCCCATACAATCCACGAGAATTTGTGTTATTGTTGTCACATAGGCCTCTTGGTCGCCAGTTTCATTTTCTACTTCAGTTACTACTACAGCTACTGTATGAGAATACAGGGTTCACACAGATAGTGTTTTGGTTGTGAGACAGGTCAGTGGATTATTTTTTTTTAAGTGCAAGGTCTAGAGACATGTTTTAGAAGCTTTGACACGTTGGTGTTATAGTATATCTTTCACTTGGATGTTATAAGCTCCACTGAGTAAATATAGCTTGATAAAACAAAAACTGTGTCCGTCTTCATTTCAGACTGCCACTAAAATTTTGAATATAAATAACGGCAATGCATAAAGCATCATATCAGGAACATGATTTTCAATGCATAAGACAAACCCACTTTAATTCCTTGTATATTTTGCATGCTTAATTTTTTCCCCTCTTAAATGCCCAGTGTTTATTGCTGTCAATGAATATGAATTCTCATAGTGCTAGAAGTCTAGCTGAACATACCACAAGTCTATGGCTGCACTGCAATTTGCATACTGATCCTAATCTTGTGTACTATATAGTACAAATAGTGAGATTTGGATTATTGTGTACCAAATCCTTGTATGTTGAAAACAGTAAGCAAAGGGGGTCTGGATAGTGTATTATTCCCAGTGCATTCTCAAAGTATGCATCCTTAAAGCTTTTTCAGCTTATATTGCACACAATTTTTTTTTATTGAACTTTGCAGTTTTAGAAACTGTATGAACCTAGAAGTTAAATAATAATGAATTTTTAGGCAATAACTTTACCTGTTCGTCTTGATGATGGGTGTAGGCAGCACACAAGTGAGTCTCCAGCCAAATGAAGCCAAAGACTGCAGCAGGGGAATATAGTCTGTCTTCACCTGTAAACCCTGAAAAGAAGAAAAAAAATGCTTTAAAGGGAGAAAAATCACAATTAAATACAAACTATTGATTCGAGACCTGGTTTGGACTTTAAATGTTAGTCTTTAGGCATATATTAAGACATTTAAAATGGTGACTCTGTTAAGATCCATTGCTCTTTTGTTCTTGTTATTTGCGTGTGCATTTGCTTTAGTATAATTCAAATATTTGCAAGTTTTAAAAGGTTGAAAAACATATAACTTATACAACTTGTCGATATTTGGAAGTTTCCTAATAAAGTAGAAATGTGTCAAATACTGAGGATGTGGGTTTAGTCTGATAGAAAACATATCCTAGTTATAGTTACCCATTCATTTACTATGGGTTAAATTAAGAAATGTAGTTTTATAGGGGGATAGAAAAACAGAACAAAAGTTGTTTACTTGAGCCTATAGTTGAAACTTGATTGGATCCCAGGGACTTGTTTGATTCAGTTTAAATAAATTCAGAGTGATAAAAAATAAGGTTTAATATCTGCTGTGGTAATAAAACAGATGGTGAAATAAAAGCTGTGTTGTATGAAGAGCTCATGAATGTATTTCTGTGTGATTCAAGGAGCAGCGTTAATCAAACAGGGTTGTTTTGAGCAGTTAGGGGTTGTACTGTGGTTTCAAAGAGAATGCTTGTACCCTCATTTCAGGAGGAGCACACAGGAAGTCCGTGCGGTTTAACGGCACCTGTCCTCAAAAGGAAACCATGTCGCGTGTCAGCCATGCACACACACTCATGATAACGCAAGACAGCTCTACATGATAATGCTTCACTTGCAATAATATGCCACGAGTTTTGGCTCAGTCTCGCATGAATACACTATACAGTTAACCATGAGTCACTGTGGAAAGTTCAGAGTAGATAACAACATGATGACTTTGGAGCAGCCTTCTTAAGCAACAACTAAAATCATATTTAGAGGCTGTTTTGGAAAACTCTACATATGGATAAAAAAACAACAAAGACAATCATTGGGTAAAATTAGGTAGATTGGTTTAAGTATTATTATGTATAATTGTTTATTGTTGAAACATTAAATAATTGTGTGTGTGCAATCTTTTTAATAAAATATACTAAATATTAATATTTAATTTATATATAAATATATATATAAGTTTCAGATTGTCTGAAATGAAATTCAGAATATATATATATATATGTGTATATTTATATTTATATATATTTAAAATGATTTCATTTATTGTATCGTTTCGTTTCAACACCCTTCCTAGTTATGAAGCCCTTTTGCCCAGATTGGATGACATTGCTGTGGGTCGTTTGTTGAGACCTCAGAGGCCCAGGTTTCTGTTGAAATGGTTTTTGGGTATTTGCGTTGGCCAAGACCACAGCAGCAGTCTTTAGGGACTCCAGATATGTGAGAAGAGTTTTTTGTTGGAAGCGGTCCCAGTAGTGGACCCTGTAAACAGCAACGCAGACTTAAAAGCGGAGACGAATTGAGAAAATATGGTCTGTTTAATGGCTTTCCATTTCGGCAGGATTGTGTGAACATCTCGATGTTGTTGAAGTGCTACACTCTTTCAACATGGAGGTCAGTAAAATAGAGCAGAACCAAGACTCCTCGAGAAAAAGAGTCATAAAGTCAACACGAAAGTCAGCTCTGGAAATATGGTGCATTTCAGATTGAAGAGAGATGATTGATGAGAAAAAACACGTTGGCAGAAATTTGATCATAATTGATTGGATTGTGAAAGAGAGAATGAAGTCAGGTGGTTTGATGAGGAGAGTTAAAGGAAGGCAAGAGGGGATGTCGTCCAGGATGAAAAAACATTTTAGAGATACAGCAAATTTTAATGACAGATTATAAAGATTTCTTTTTTTTCACAATAAGATGTGTATTAATTTCTACTCAAAGACTTCCATTCTCAACAACTAAAAATAGTCTGGGCTTATTTTACACCTCTATCACACTTTTCCAGCCAGAGTCTACAGAATGCTGTATATGTCATGGATGTTTGGCTGCCACTGATATATATATATATTTCCACACGGCCTGACAGCAACCGACTGTGTGCAGCATTAAAATCACACACATGTCATAAAGTTACCATGAACTCAGTTTACTGGAAATATACTAATGAAAGATTTGAAAAGCAAGATTTTTTTCATTTCTGAGTCGTGTAGTTCAGCCACATTCACACAGACAAAGAAAAGTGTTCTTTGAAACGGCAGGTCGCATGTTTTTCTCAACTCCACAGGAGCCATAAAGGTTACGTTGCCAAAGGATGTGTTTTAATGGTCTATCTACAGTCTAGATATCACACTGATCCAGTGACTGCACTGACCTTCAAACTTTACCTTCTACTCTACATACTAAATATATAACACCTGAGAAAAATGATATGGCTCAGAGGTTGCTCAGGCAACTTAATGGCATTTCATTGATGTTTCTCTTTTGATGCTTCTCTTATAGCTACTTGAACTGACTTTGAGCACTGTTTAAGACATTGCTGAGCTCTCTCATGAAACTCCAGAGTGTTTTTCTCATGCAAAACACTGCACAACTAAACTTCATTATTAGCATCATGATGCAACCATGTTAAAGTAATCTTATATGAGCTCAAATTGGGTGTCTGGTAACTTTTAACAGTTAACCTAGTTAACTTATTCTACTTTGTTAGATCTCTCTCATCAGGGTTCAGTGAGAACCCCCCCCCCCCCTCCCATTCCTGTTCTTTATAGTTGAATAAATCCAATTGAAGTAGCATAAGAAGCGCTTTCAAGAAAACGGATCCGGGTAAAAGTGATTAGAGTTTAGACTGTAGAGATGTCGGCATGCCTCAAAACACGCAAGAAGAATCTGAGGCTGCTGTAGTTACACAAG